>NW_019384961.1:355596-406196 GCF_000671375.1 Centruroides sculpturatus | reverse complement strand
TGGTGTTCCATTTATAGAAATTCAAGTAAATCGGGGTGTGGTACAGACACAACAATAATATTTTCTTAGTGATCATCCTAATTTCAATTTTTTTTTCTTTTCTTTTTCTTAATATAATTCCATCTAATTATAGCATTAATTTTTAATTGTATTAACAATATATTGTTTCCTACGAACAAATAACGCATTGTTTCTAATATAAGCATTAAGTATTGCTACGGTAAGCATGGCCTCCTACGAGGAAATACACCGAAGATAGACGTTTAAATGTCATCTCTAAGAACTTTTAATACTTTTAGATATGTCAGATTTGATATATATATATATATATAGCTTACACGATAAATTAAAACTTTATTCCTCAATTTAATAAATTAAGCAGTAAAGTACTTATTAGGCTGCTCAGCCTATATATATATATATATATAGCTTACATCAATTGACATTGATCTAAATGATTAAAAAACTTTGCAATCGATGTTCACCGATGTAAACTTCAGGATNGAGGAAATACACCGAAGATAGACGTTTAAATGTCATCTCTAAGAACTTTTAATACTTTTAGATATGTCAGATTTGATATATATATATATATATATATATATAGCTTACACGATAAATTAAAACTTTATTCCTCAATTGAATTTTATCCTCTAGATATACGAGATATCGGCGAATCGCGATGTTCCAGATTTAAATTTAAAAATTGTATTTATACATCAAACAAAAGAATGGATCAAATCGCGGTTTTTAATATTACGTGGATAACTCAAACAAAACGCAATAAAGTTTTACGATGTGTAATGATCATAGGGAAAAAGTAACAAAGTACTTCATTTATGGTCAGTAACAATTTAATAGGAATTTTATTCTCCAAAATAACAAACTTCAATTGCTGTAATAAATGGATAATTTGAAGTTTGATGACACGTGCAGGTCTAATTAGTACACAGTAATTAACAATACTGGTTTCGATATACGCATTGAATCTAACAATTACTTAATAAACTTAAATTAAATCATTTTACTTTGATATTTTGTTGAAAACTGATATAAAAACTTTACAAAAAACTCATAAGTTAACCTCTAATAAAGTAATATCCTGACATGTTTTAAAATATATAGTATATTGACTGTATGACATTATTGTAAGATGGGCAACATCGTAAGAAATCCACGTCTTCATATTTTTTAGTATTTTTCTAGAAACTTCGGATCGATCTCTCACTCGTTTTGATCGAATCATTTCCGATCAGATCCGAGAAGAATAGGTAAAATCGAAACAGTGGCTCGTTATAGTTTTACGGGCACCCAGGCAAATTTAAATTAGGGAATCCCACTTACAGTATTAATTGTTGACGTTTTTCTCCGGGAAAAGTTTTTTGGGGTAATATTTTCTTATAAAAGATCGGTTTGGGGTCCCCTGTTGGTGGGACCTCGGACAATTGCCCCTTTTGCCCGTAGGATAATACGCACTGAACAAAAGCCTTATTCTTTAAGAAGAATTTATTTAGGTAAAAGATGATTAAAAAAAAAGTGATAAAAGCCTATTAAAAACCGTATTCATTCAAAAACCGATCTAAGATGTAGAATATTTAACATTTTGACCCATATTTACAGCTTTTGCTACCGACTAAGTTACTTATTGGGATAATAATTTATCAAATATATTTTAATTTGAATTATTCCGTTTCATTATAAAACGTGAATAAATGAATACCATTTTTATTAAGTAGATTAACATAATTTAAATTACAAATATTATATTTTCAATTAATAATAAATAATTTCGAGTTATAACTGCAGGAATTTTTCGCCAGTTGAGCATCCCTGATACATCCCAGTATTAATTATTAAATTGTTTTTTATTACGTAATGAAATAATAAACTAGAATTGTCAATCAGTTTTACATGACCTATCAATTTTTATATAGTACAAAAATTGATAGGTCACGAGTCACTAAAACTTTTACACTAGTCTCTTGGGGGTAGCGACCCGCTGTTCGAAAACCACTACTAAAATGACAAAATTTGGGTTACTGTTTTAATTTATTGGTTACGGGTTAATAACGTCAGAAAAGTTTTAAATAAACATGGTCCTAAAGAAGAATTTTTAATCAAATTTATTGTCAATTTTGAATTATCTATAAATTACGGCTGATAAAATCATAAGAAGATGGTCAATTTTTATTGTTAATGATCTTGAACAATGCGACTAATAAAAATTAATCGCATTGATAATGATTTAGAATAGTTTTCTTATTATCTTCTAGTTCAGTTTTCCCTTTTTAATATAAATCTATTTCTTTATGTCTTAATTATAGATAATAATAGATAATAAACTAAACATTATAAACACTACAAAAATTGATCTAACATAAAGAATTCTGTTACATTGTATACCAACTCTTCTTTTATGTCCTCGATAGAATGTTAATGATAACGTTTGTATAACAATAGCTATAAGAAATATGGAGCATACTTATAAATCTAGTTAATCTATCTTTATTAAAACGGGTTGTTAAAGTCACACATCAGATCTTTTCAACTGTTTTATAACCTAAAATTTTCTAAAATTTAATTGTAGTATATTCAAATTTTAACTTTATCTTTTAAAACATATGATAAAGAGATAAAGAGAGCTCTTATTATAAAATTTTAATTCTCTTTTAAACATCTCCTTTGATATTTTTATAAAAATGAAGATTCGGTTATAAGTCTACTCTTTCAAAAAGAGCAGACTTAAATGGCTAAAATGCTAAGCAACATTAAATATTTTTAAATTTAATTATACAATGTTTTATTAGAACGACGATACAACCTTACCGATCGAACCTTAGCTTTCCCTCCCCCTAAATATAACATTTTATAGAATATGTTATTTTAAAATAAACTAAATCGCATCGAATTTTATTGATTTGTCCCATCTTTTACGCATAAATCTTTATTAAATAAATGGAGCACGATGAATCGAAGAATAAAGCAAGAGAGTAGCGTGCCAAACTGTTAGAAGCATAATCGGGATGCCTAGAATAAGAAAATTAGAGCACAAATCTTTGTAAATAATTTCTTTTAATAAAGGAAGTAGTTTACAAAATATAGTACATTTAATAAATAAAATCTTGTTTGTTCTTCCTATCTTATCAAAATAAAAACTAATCCAATTAGTATAAAAGAAATTAACTATAAAGAAAAATGAAAATTAAATATTTAACTGCATAAGATACATTTATAGAAGGTAATAAAGCATTATTTCTTTTTTTTTTAATTCAATTACTGTCGAAAACTTGTTTTAAATTAAATGGCAATTGATAAAAAGCAAACCGAGTGATCATCAGAGTTGCTTGTGTGTGACTGGATGAACTTTAAATAGATATCCGTTCACACGCTAATGTAAAATATATTGTAAAAAAGTTGTTTTCATCAGCCCCTTCGGTAAAAGCATACATTTATTTAAAGAACACGAACTAGAAATATCGAAAAACGTTATTACGTTGGAAGACATTTTATTCATTTATCAAATCGAAATATCGGTAATTATTACACTAACACGTTTTCTTCCTTATGTTTTAAGTCCGAAATAGCCGAAGACATCGAACAAAACCGGTAAATAAGTCCATAGTTTGAACGTTAAGCGAATAGGAAAATAGGTGTAAGTTGTATCCAGTCAGGACTTGGCACAGTTTATGCATGACTGTATCTTAGTTGATGTCAGAACTTCACTGTATTAGATGGATAAAGTTGGAAAGGTAAGACAAATTTACTTTTCTATCCTTTCGAAACATTAAAAATCGATAGAACTTCTTCTAATTTATTGTTTAAATTTAATATACAGTCTTTGACTATTTTATTGCGTTTGTATCTATATTAAAATCAGATTTTATTACACAATTAAAGATAACACGTAAGTAAATTTAGGATTTTTTCTATCGTATTTACTAATTGAATCTAATTTTACAATAAATTTCGACACTTTGTTTGGTATAATTGTCTTACTGATAAAATCGATTTCGGGTGACTAATTTAATAGCCAGTTTATTTCCTTTTTTTTTTAAATATGATCTGTCGGTTTTACAAAGAAAATTACCCTATTTAACAAAGTCACAGTCAAATGGAGAAATTGCCGTCAATCGGAATTGTATATTTCGAATGCTCTAGTTAGTTAATTGAAGTAAAGTTCCTGTTAAATTGATTCGGATATCACTCATTGAGTTTTTGTTAACTCGCTTAAAACCAACCGAAACTGTCAGTCATTTGTTACTAATAAAGAAGAGAAAACTTAAGGACCTATTCGATGATTTAATTACCTAAATTAACGGAAGAATGTTTGTCTAATTGGCTAAAAATCCCGTTAATTTTTAATTCTCATGTAAATTCGTTTTGACAATGTTTCATTTTATCCAATATAACAATTTTGAAGAACTTCTACTGTATTTTATTCGAGTTATGACCTTTTATTGTGTAAAGAAAAATTTACAACTTTCCTTACAATGGAATTAATTTTAAAACGAGTTTAATGAGCCAATTTTTATTTATTGTTTTACTTACTCTTGCTTTAATATGGGTGGAGATCGTTGAGTTTAATATTAGGGAGTGGTTTTTATAACGTTTTCTCTTTTTGGCATTATATTTTTCTCGGTGTTTTTTCTACCAACGTTTGAATTTTCACGCGAACAAAATTATCTAAATTTCCTCTCCAAGAAATTCGTGTCGAATATAATACGATTATTACGGAGGAAGAAGAGCATATATAATGCAATTCTACAGTTATTGACCTCCAAATACTATTATAAAATATAATAAGAACAATCTTATTACATATGTGAATGGTACAGTACATCAACAACTCATTTATTATCTATTGATAAGTTAAAGTAAGCAGAGTATAGATATCAATTAATCTAGTTTAATAAATAACAATTACAAATTTATGACTTTTTATATATTTTTTAAAAGTTTAAAAAGCTGAAATGAATGCATTAAATCCCATTATAGTTTGCACTTAAGTCTATTTTCCTCTGTTACATCCTATCTTTATAAGTGTCCCGCATAGCAAATGTTACAGAACAAAAGAAGTTCTAAACCAGCTCAATGGCTATATTTGGTTGATGTTCTGCAATTTACTTTCAATCTTCGATTTTAAAGCGAGTTTCTTAGAAAAGTGATGGATGTTGTAGCAGAACTAATTTCGATCTATTATTCAAAACGTCTCTAATACGCAAATTTTGCAGTCAAAAATTATTAAATTACTGTCCGTAATATAATATACTTTATTGAATTAGCTGTATTATAGTAATACGAATATTTTAAAGTCAATATTCATATTATCGAAACGTTACGCTAGAATTCATCTTAATCTTTAGCTAAAATCTTAGAATTTTATAAACAACTCTAAATTAGAGAAATTTAAAGAATGAGTAAATTCACTTCTTCCGCAACCTATTTTCTATCAGATATGATGTAATACTGAATGTATATATCGAGAAAGAAAATAAATAGGCCTGCGGTTGTAATATTTATGCGTGTAAACCCAATTTTGGTTACACCGTTGAATGTCAATAACTGTGAAATAATTACACCTTTTTTTAAATAACCTAAATAGTAAAAAGTGTCCTTAAACGAATTCTTATGCAATTTCGTTAGACCTTTCTCGTGAATAAATGCAAAAGCTCTTAACGATTTTACGTAAGAATTCGTTTAAGAACGGTTGAAATTTCGCCTGTCAAAAATATTCGTAATTATAAATAAGGAAGTCTATATCGTTAGATGATATCTCCATTATAATAGTTAAAGGTATTATTACCAATTAAAATAATCCACGTCTTAATTGCCTCCCATTCGCTATTGAATAGATTATCTAAGTATTACCTATGAAATATGTATAGTTGTAAATGCGTATTATAGAACATTGACCTAGTAAAGTTATTTTCCTGTTAAAAAAAAAAGTATTTCCGGTTGGTTCTGTTTTGAAACTCTATTCGTAGGATAACGTGCCGATAAAATTTCAAATTACTCAACATTTAAAATCGAAAAAAGAAAGAACAAAGAGTAGGAAAACGGCAATCATTTATTAGTCGCGTGGATCTTAATACCTTAAGACTGATTATCAGACAATTGTTCTAATATTGTCTATTGTGTAAAATTTATTAAACTTAATTAATGAACTGCGTGTTTTAACAGTGAAGATTCATAACAATCTGATGAACAAACATTTGTTAGAGGTTATGGAGTGACAACACCTTCAGAAATGTACGCGCAAGGAATTTATCTGTCATGCTTCTGTTTTGCAGGTAACATATTATATTATATTATTTATTCTAAGTATAATATAATCTAAGTATTTAATGTTATCTTATTTTCTATTGTAGTTATTTGGTGTTCTGTAAACAGTTTGAATAATGGTGCTCGACAGGTAAAGAATAAAATCATTTTTATTAAATAATAAGTTAAACGTATCTGTACCATTATTATTATTATAAAAATACGTGCAACTTGACAGTTACTCCATTTTACGAGTAAAGAATAAACATTAACCTGTTCTGTTTAAAAAGGTATGAGGAAATTACTTAACAAAAGTAACTTCTTCCTATCTCATCTATCCCGGTTTATTTAAATATTTTCTAGTAATTATTTAAGTATAGAAGTATTAAACAAACACACACAATTGTTAATAACAATATACTTTTTTTTATGAATACAAAATCACTCAAACCGAAAAGAATTCTGTCCCATAAAGTCACAAATGCATCAGAAATGGAGATGGTCCACGAGTGTCACGTTTGTTCCTTTCTTTCAGATAACACGAAAGAAATTATCCATTGTATCTAATTTCATAGAAACACGTAATTATTTTAAATAGGGAACGTACTGACCGATTTCTTTTTTAATACACGCGAGTTATAGGAAACGTTAGACTAACACACCATGTAAATGTTAACATAAGTATTCTCTGATATATATATATAAGGATATGAAACTAAACATTTTTCTTCTTATAAATATTCTATTTTTTTATATTACCACAAAAAGTTATTCATAATGAAATGTTCCAATGAAATTTTCACAAAGGAAAATCATGTTAAAAAAGTTTTTTAAAATATGAATCAATTATTGTATGATTCGTCAAAATCACGTAAAGAAACGGCTATTTTAAGCTCTTCGAAACAAAAATTAGGGTCTATTTTTATGTCTAATACACTAATAAATACGGTTTGAAATTTAAAATTAGAATTAAATAATTATAGTATTTTTTATATAGCTTAAACAATCAGATTAAAGATTTAAATGTATATATAGAATATATTTATTTTTATAGAATTAAATATAAGTTCGAAGGTAATTAATATTTATTACGTTTGGTAATTAATACAGGTATTTTATTTTAAATATAAGATAGGCTGTAGAAATTGTTTAAAATTCAAACATTCTTTTATGGAAGATTTAATAAAAACAGTAGGCCTACACGTTAAATAAATGTAATAAGAAATTTTAATTATATTATATAAAATAACTATTTTTTTTAATTGGATAAATAAGGATGCTTTTTCGATTTTAAAAATAAAAAGACTTTTTAAATATTTAATAATTATATGTAGTAAACGAATGTATATTTTTTTACACCTTTTTCCTATTGAGTTTATTTAATAAATACTTATTTTAATTTATTTATAACAGACCAAAATTTAATTATTTTTTATACCTTTTGAATTATTTATCCTTTATCAATTTTAAATTATATTAAATACCGTGTATAAATTTATTTTAATATTCTATAGGAATTTTCTAAACATTTTTAATCGTTATTTTATTTTTCGTAGATATCGACACCAGATAAGTTTAACTGCAGAGGGAAACAAGGTTTCTTTGCAGATATTTCTAGTAATTGCAGCTCGTTTTATCTTTGCCAACTAAATCGAAAATTAAAATTAACCTGTGCGCATAATCTATGGTTTAATCAGAAACTAATTCGGTGTGTAGACGGCGATCGAAAATTATGCAAAAACTCAAAAAAGTATTATCACATAAATAATAAGTTATTAAATTTAAGAAAAATTTTAGAAAAACCCTTACATCGCTCAAGAAGGCAAATACAAACTCTGTACTTACCACCTTCGTCGATAAACACTTTTGTTGTGAGATATTATTTACCAACAGGTTCGGCTTCTGTCAACGAAGAAGATGCCTTTGGAAACGATGGTTCCATTTATTTACCGGAAGCTTATAGAGTGCCTATGAATCCAGATTCAGAAATTCCTATAATACAAGCTAAATCACCTTCGCAGAAAGATACGCGAATTCAATATCTAAAAGATTCCAACAAACAATTAGCTACGAAAGAGCAAAACGTAAAAGCATCAACAGTTAAATCGAACGTTGAAAATATTTCGACTCATAAACCAGAACCTAAAGAACAACGCGTTATACATCCAACTAACAATCACAGAATTAACGAGCCTCGGCACAGAAATTCTAATTACGAAGAAAACGCGAGAAACAATCCAACTCATCATCCTCGCAAAGCGGGATCAAAATCTTATCATCCTGGCGATTATAGCGACCCACCGATTTACCGAGAAGCGGCACCCACCGAAAGAAGTTACGGATACAACGATTATCGTCAGCGATATCTCAATCATCCGAATAATTATTATGGAGAAGACGAAGATGACGAAGACGACGATGATTACGATTATTTCCATCGCGAAAGATATTCTCCGAGATATCCTCAACCTAATAGATACGTTTACTCACAAAATACTCCCCGATATCCGGAATCAGATTCTTATCCATACTCGAAAGTTATTTCTGTAAATAATCATAATTTAAACGGGGAAAGACCACAGAGACCGGATATTCCGCAAAGACCTAATGTATATAGTAGTCCCGATGGATCGAGAAATCAACACTCAATTGACTATCAAAACGAAAATACAAAATATTGGAGACCGAGTGAAAATTTTAGAAAACCGAACGAAAATCATAAAGATTATCGAGATTCTGCTGAACACAGTAGACACAATGAAAATAATTCTGAAAAATATAAAACTGGTAATCCAGAAACAAGTTTTTACGATAGCGATGCTAAAAACATATCTCCAGACTATAACCAGAATTACAAAAGCAACGATCCTGATAATGCTAATTCTGAAAAGTATCATAATGAAAGAACATACAACAAAAATGAAGAGTCGGACGATGCGACTTACTCTAACAGCAAAAATCCCGATAACTTAAATAATCAGGATTCTGCAGCAAATTACGAAAATTATAAGGATCATACAACGAAACAACCAATACGATACAATGAGTTTCCAAGAAATGTAAAAGCGGAAGAACCGANCCGTAGCGTGGCGCTACGGACGGCGGGTAAGTAGTTCGGCTGCCCGATGACGTTTTACGTATTATAGGAGTTATTTTTACCGTTGTTTACGGATAATGCCACAATTTTTATAGGAATCATAACTATAGGAAACGGTTTTATAGGGGGATCTACTGTATTTCATTTTCTATTTAAAAAAATCATTTTTAAACTTATTATTTTATATATTCGAAAAAATGATATAGACAATCAATGACAACGAATTTAAAACTAGTTTGCTGCACTATATTGTGGTGCCTCTAGCCAGCAGGTTTTATATTTAAATTTAATGGATAAGCATAAAAGTTCTGTGCTTCAACTTCTGCTGAAGTGGGTGAGGGAAGCGAAGTTAGCCGGGTGAGACTTTACAGTGGATAGCTCAAAAGTATTTTGCGAGGTCAAATCGATATCAAAATGAATTTGTGCGCTTGAAGAAATCAGCAAAGAAATTAGTAACAATGCTATACGGTTTGCTGTAGATGAAACTATAGACGCGTGCGGACGATATGTTGCTTTAATGGTAGTACGAAAACTTGACAGAAAAGACTACGCTAAAATTTGGCATCTTTTATGTAAATTTCTGGAGAGGACGAATACAGAAGCAATAGCGAGAGTTATTCGGGAATGTGTAATGTTGTCGTATAAATAAAGTTACGTTGTGCTTACAGAAGACTGCAGTCTGTAAGCATGACGAGAACTTTTTATATAGCCTGAATCACGCTTTACATCTTCTGGCCGAACAAGTTCGTTTACATTTTTAAAATGTAAACGCCCTCATTTGTTCCGGCGAGAAACTACTTGCAAAGACATAATACGAACTGCTATACATCGTGAGCGTCTGCCAGATATTCCTTTGCCACCCTTTTCCAAAGCGAGAGGGTTGTCACTTAAAGAATCTCTAAAAACTTTTCAAACATTAGAAGATTCTATGCAAAACCTTCCCGCTTTATATGAAGGCAAACTTCGCACGAAGCAGGCGGCTCTTTTGAAGAAGAACAGTGGTTTTTCTGCCCTTCGCCAGGTTATTAGCTGTTTCGTTGGAGATCTCCGAAGATGTAGAGTTTACTAATGTACATTCGTTGAAATACTATACTGTGACTACGTTCGAGGCCAAGAGAACTTTTTCATTGTATAAAAACATTCTCACTGACCATCGACACAGTCTGACAAAAGGCATTACTGTATTAATAGATTTTTTGTACGAGCATGGTCATATTCAAACAGTTTATAATATTGTATATTGCATTAATGAATAAACAGATAAATGAAGAAAATTTGATAATACAGTATTGTTTTATTTTTATTAATTTTTGTTCCGAACATAAATCCGAAAACACGATCTTTTCGATCCTATAAATATCGAAGTAAAATGAACAGTGACTTAAATAATTTCTTACTCTTCTATATTTTGATCATTTTATTTCCGTTTGAATTTTAAATTCATTTTAGAAACAAAAAAAAATTAAAGATTTAAACTGTTTATATTATTTTATTATTTAAAAAAAAAACGTTAATTTGCATATTAACTGTTAACATTTCGTTTTACGTCATTGGCACGTCGCCTCTATAATTCATTTAGCCCAAGAACGAGTCGAATTAACGAATTGAGCTTTGTTTTTTGGGCAAAGAAGATAAATTCTAAAGAAGTTTAGCCCATCTCCGATTATTATTGTTTTAACAATGGAAGTTACTTTGTCTTCTAATTTATTATCTGCCGTTCAATTCGTATGCCAACAGTTAAGCGGTGTTTGTTGCAACATCGTAGGACCGCCTGCAAAACCTATCGAAAGGAAAAAAGGCAGAAGATCAAAATCACCCGAAGTGCAGGAGCAAAAAGGTTAAAATTACGTAAAAGAAATTAACTAATTTTTCCTTCAGATTATTATACTTTTCTTCTTTTCTTTTTCAGATGATAAACTTGTACACCATTACGCTATCATTCAGAATGTGCACGATGTTTACTTTCCTCCCGAAGACTTAACTAGACCCATTTTACCGGGTAAAGTGGTAATTAGTTGGACGGGAGAAGCTAAACTTTACATTTTTGACGAGGAAGTAAAAAGTTTAGTAACAGAAAACGTCGAAAAACTACGAGAATTGATTTGCGAATTATCTTCGGAATATTTATTCTGTCCTGGAATATCTCGAGACGAAGTCGGTAACTATCCAAATCTCGTTCTGAAACAGATTCCCTTTGTTAGATATCATTCTAAAGACTGTTACGTTTGGTATAAGCGAGAAAATACTAAAAGGCAAAGTCTACCACCGAAAGCCTGGCAGAGACAAGTCTACAAGATGTGCCCGAAATGTTCGAAATGCTTGACTAATGTTAGGGCTTGGCATAAGAGAAGAGCGATCGAAGGAGAGAGTTCCGACTCTAAAAGAACGGCTGCAGATTCTAAATACAGTTTTAGTAAGTTGTCGGAGGAAGACAAGGAAAAGAAACTTCAAAATCTTAAGAAATCGAGATTATCCGCTGCTAGAAAAGTAAAACGCATCGTTAAGAGATTACAAGAATTGGAAAATAAGTTGCACTCCGCATCACCCAATAAAATGATTTCCGATAATGTAGATGACAATACGATAATTGAAGAAATTATGGACGAAGTTAATAAAGAACTAGACGTAAATGAAGAATATATGGAAGAATTCGTTTGCGGAGCCGAAAATATTATGATGGATGTTGAAAATGAACTAAACAAAGGTAATGTTCTTTTTTTCCTTCTTTTTTTTTAATTCAAAAATAATGATATTAACTTTATTTTTGCTTTAAAAAGTTTTGCTAGCTCAATCGAGAAGAGATGTAGGAATACAATGCAACCTTATTCGGTCACCAGTTCAAGAATTTCCCGCTATCCGGATTCTATCTGCAACCGATTCTGAAAGAGAAACTAGTGAATACGAAGATTAGAAATTTTTTCGTTTTTTTATTAAAAAAACAATTTTATTTACGTATACAATTTCTTTGCATTTGTTTAAAAAATTTTTTGGAGTTTTTTTCCAGTTTATCGTCAACATTAATAGAAATTTATTATTTCTTCTTTAAAGTGAAATAAAACCTGTAATTTTAATTGAACTCGATGTTTGTTACACGTGTAAAACTTTAGACGACAGCATAGTTTTATATTTTTATTCTTAATTTATGACAAATAATCTTTATCCAATATCTTCTAATAGAAAACCTTTTCTGGACAATGATTAAATTAAAAGAATTAATTAGTCGAATAAAGAAAAATTACCCTCAATGAATTGAACTTTATTTTCGAAAGCTTTTCTTAAATTTAAAATTCGCGATTTCCCCTTTTGGTAAATAAACCCTTTATCATTTCTATTCAGACTTCCCATAAAATGACTTTTCTATTATGCAAACATTTTGATAATAGAATCATAAAATATAATCGAGATGGGATGATAAGGGCAGAGCCCAAACTGTTAAGAGGAAAGTTGAAATTCGTACATAGAATACGCCATAAGAATATACACTAAGAAGGGATTTTTGGAAATTCACCCCGCGAGGGAGGTTAAAAGACCACGCTTTGAGTTATAAATTTGTCTTTTCTCACAACTCGATATATACAGTATTATTTTTTTAAAAAACTTTCTGCACTGAGAGCCTTTTAGCAAGCCCATTATGGGTTTACCCAGCTCTTAATAGGGCGGCCGAATGGACGGATCGTCTCCCAAAAATTCATCTTTTCGACCCGTCCGGTTTCCATCGAAAGATTTCGATATAGAATTATTTTATTGACATCTACGAGGTTCCGATCGAGGTAGACGGACGAATGGTTAGATCCTACCACTGCGGGACCCGGGATCGAGTTGTAAAACACATCATTACTTAAAACCATTATATATGTCTAAGCATTAATATTAAAATATAACTATTTTACTTTGTCAAAATGAGTAATAAGAACTAAAATTTATCAGTCACACGATCAGGAATTGTTTCCTCACATTCGACATATTAGGTTTGTTAAATATTTAGTTGTAAGGAATTCATTGGTTGTAAGTTATTTACGTAAAAAGAAACAGTTATCAATAGTCAACTGTATTAAAAATTGCTAAAATTTTGTTTGCAATGTAACTTGTAAAACATTATGTGCATATTGTCCTCTATGATACTATTATTTTTAAAGGTTAGGTTTAAAAAAAATCTTGTCAAATGACTTATTACAAATGATTTGCATTATTTAATAAAAAGACTTTTGAAGATATTTTAATAAAACATTTATTAACAACGTTTAACACAATTAGCGATTCTTTTTCTTTTTAATTGCTTTAAAATCGCTCTCTTGCATTGCTAATTCTCTATACAGTTCTTTAACTTTCTGTTTCCTTTCGGCATCTCTTTCCAATTCTTCGTTCAATTTAAGATTTGCTAAAAAGTAATTGTCACTTCTTATCTCTTTAACTGCACCTTTGAGTTCCCTCTTATATTGATATCTTAATTTTTCCTTTTCTAATTTACTTTTACTACCTTTATGTTGTTTTCTTCCTTCAAATTTATCTTCTATTCTGGGTTCTAAGAATCTTAAACATTTTGTAGGTTGTTTCTTTTGTTTTAGAAGTTGTTTGTTTTGTGTCCATTGAGATAACGTTATTAATCTTTCAATTTTTTTAATTAAATATTCCGGATAATACTGTGTGTCTTGTAACAGTTTAAAATTTTTAATTGTAGAAAACAATTCTAAACCAGATGGATATTCACTATATAATGTTAAAAATTTTGTAGTTAGATCAACTATGGAATTAATTATTTGCACTTTCAAACAGTCGTCAACTTCTTTTGTAAATTTTCTAACGTCTGATAATTTCAATTTTGGTATATCGTCGACAATTGAACTCGATAAATTCAAATCAAATTTTGTAAATTTAAATGCATTTGGATATGTCTCTTTAGAAGAAGTAGAAAATATCAGCTTTAGTAGAAAATATAATACTTCGGGTAAAAATCTCTTTGAAAA
The DNA here is from genome assembly GCF_000671375.1 of Centruroides sculpturatus. Lineage (NCBI taxonomy): Eukaryota > Metazoa > Arthropoda > Arachnida > Scorpiones > Buthidae > Centruroides > Centruroides sculpturatus. The sequence goes on along the minus strand of NW_019384961.1, from coordinate 391,874 downwards.
GGATACGTATTCTAGAGCAACGTTACAAACAAAGAGTCCGTAGAAAACTTCTTGGACCGATTTAATGCGACATTCTCCTAGAAATCTCATTAAAAGAATTGTTGCCGGAGTCGTAACTGGATGACAAAAATCAGAAGCTGGATATAGTATATCGCAAAGCTTTAAAAATATTATTGTACTAAATTTTGGAAATTTAACAAATTTAGTGGTTTTTCTCTCACAAACTTCTTGAAAATTCTCTTCAATACTTTTTAAAACAGATATAATATGTCTTGTTATTCCAATTGGTGATAATTCTGCTAATTCATATAAATATGGGATTAAGGTATCGAGTAGATTCAAATTTCCATTATCTGCAATGTCACAAGTATATTCCAATAAAACTTTAAAAAACATTTCATATTTATTCAAGTTACTGACGCACTTTAAATTCGAAACAATTTCTTTTAAAACAGAAGATAAATTGTCTTTCCCAGATACTGTTTCCAAAAAGTCACTCAATGTTAAAGGAATAACTATATTATTATTATTTGACACATTCTTAATACATTCATCTGTACTTCCATTTTCAGAAACATCATCTGTATTTACTTCAACTGGAGAAGTTATTTCCACACTTCCTATTTTTTGCTTTTTAAAGGATGGTGTAGTGATGCTGTCAGCAGAAAAATATTTTGATTTATCAAAATCATCTGGAAGAGATCCTTTCATTCTTGACAAACGTTCCATTTCTAATTTTCTTAACTTGTTTTTCTTTTCAAGTTCTAGTTGTTCTGAGGTTTTTAATGGGTCGGAGGCTTTTCCTTTAATATCAAACTTTAATTCATTCACAAGTAAGTCATAAGAGTTTAATGTTTTTTGTTCTTCGGGTGTTTTTTGTTTCATTTTAGATATTAAATGCTGAAAATTCTTCCAATCGGCATCTAATTTTTCAGTTATTTCAATTGTGTTCTCTCGCTCGGTTTGTTTTTCGTACTTCTTTCTTTTACTTTCTGCAATGATTTCTTGAATTAATTCTTTACGTGATTTAACTTCTTCGTCTTTTTTCTTTTCGGTCAAAAATCCTCCAAAATGAGCTGCTTGAACAAAATCGTCTTGTAATTTATCGTTGTCGTCGTCATCGGAATCCATAAATTTGTCAAGTGTTTCCATTTCTGATATATTTTGACCAAGATGAGTCAATTCTTCATCATCGTTAAGATTAAACAAAGATTTTTTTAGACGTAATTTCTTGAATGGTTTATATGACATATCTTTATTTTCATTATTAATCCTTCTATCCAAAAAATTGTTACATTTTTTTCTTGATAAATATTCTTTCATAAGAGTATTTTTTCTTTTCTGAATACCCATACGTTTGGAAGCACCACGTATGCCAATCTGACTGCGTTTTTTACGCCCTAAAACATCGTGCTTTTCTCTGTTTACTTTCAGTTCAAATGGATTTGGTTTTCTATTTTTTGAGATATTCTTGGAGGAATTAAAATTTTGACTTCCTTTCTTCTTTTTCCCCATTATATATTATCTGAAAAAGAAAATTAAGATTTTTAAGAAATTAGTTTACACTGTTAAAACTAAATTTTAATAATTGACAAAACAGTTAAATATTGCTCTCATTTAACTTTATTATGTAAAATGTAAGAAATGAACTAAAAATATGGAAGTCATAATGTTTTAATAATGATATTTTATGACCATGTGCTTTTTAAGAATATTATATTCTATATTATGGTTGTATTAAATGCCATATTTAAATATTTTATTTTTTGTCAGATATTTCAGTATGTTTATATAGTTCACTGCTCATTTCCAGTAATAGAATTTCAATTTACAGCACAGATGTGATAATTCTGTCCAGCAGTTTATTATTTTATATTTAATCTCAAAATTACTTATGTTTAGTAAAAGGCTTATATTAGAAATAATTCACTGTTACCTGTCAATATGCAAACTTGCACATCAGTTCATCATTTCAAGTTAGATGTACCGTTGAGTAGACTAATGTTTTTGTCTTTATTTTCCATTCATTTATGCACAAGTAAGATGTATTTTATATTCTGCAGGAATATGATATATTAGATTCTCAAAGTCTTTTTCAAAAACAGTAATAAAATATACGTAGTACGATCCAAAAGTTCGGGGATGTGGCTTAAATTTCTTACCTTAAAAAGTTTATATTGCCGGTACATAACCACCTTTAAAGTAATCACCTTGGGCAACGATACACTTTTGCCAGAGCTCGTATAACTTATGGAAGCACTGCTGGAAGCCATTTTTTGAAACCTCCCATAAGGACTCCTGTGATGCTGCTCTCATCTCATCTGATGACACAAAATGGTGTCCCTGCAAATGCTTTTTCATTGATGGAAACAAATAAAAATCACACAGGGTGAATAGGCAGGGTGTGGAAGCACATTAATTTGAGTTTTGGCAACAAACTGTGTGACCATTTGGGACCTATGTGCTGGTGCGTTGTCATGCAGAAGGTACCAGTCTCTACTTTGCCATATTTGTGGCCGTTTACAATGAATGGATTCCCTCAAATGACATAAAATGTCTAGATAATGCTCCTTGTTTACTGTTCTGCCTTCGGGAATAAATTCTGAATGAACAATTCCTTGAGAATCAAAAAACACCTTTATCATGACTTTTCCTTTGCTTGGTGCATGTTAAGATCTTCCGTTAAAATACACTGGCAACTAGTCTTTGATAAGTGAGTAGCCGCAGCAATTTTTTCAAGGGTTTGGTGATGATCTTTGCAAACACATTGAGAGACCAACTCAACATTTTCCTCCTTGCATGAAGTCGAAGGTCGGCCAGAGTGTTCGTCGTCTGCGATGGATTCTTGGCCCTCTTTAAAACGCCGATGCCATTTGTACACCTTCCATTTCACCATGGTAAAATCACCGTACACCTTTCTTAGCAATTTTAAAGTCTCTGTAGGTGTTTTACCTAAACGCTGACAAAATTTAATGTTGCAGTGCTGTTCTTGAAACTCCATTTTTATTATGTCACAAAACAAAGGTAACTATCTCCAAAAGAAAACAATAGCACTCGCAGTTTAATCATGTGACATGGGCAAAACCAACCTGAACACGTAGGAAAGGTTTGATAGAATCAATTTCATACGCTGTAACTTTAAATACAGTAGACCCCCTATAACGCGGGTTCCTATAACAGAGATTCCTATAACGCGGCAAAAAAATTGCGACAATATTCGTATAAAGACGCTAAAAGGGACGCGTAAAACGTCATCCTGGACGAGCAGCCGAACTACTTTCTGCCGTCCAGCGCCATGCTACGGAGAGTTTAGGCGAGTAAGTTGAATTTACTAACGTCTGTACAGTATTATATATAAATTAGGTACTGTACATATAATTATATATTACCTTAATTTATTTTAACTTTATTATAATTATATATATACTTTCCGCCGTCCAGCGCCACGCTATGGAGAGTTTAGGCGAGTAAGTTGAGTTTACTATCATCTGTACAGTATGTAAATTAGGTACCGTAAGTCTAATACAGTGAAAGAAACATTTCTTGTGAAAGAAACATTTCTTATTCAATGGCCATAAAAATTATTTCTATTAATGATGTCTCCAAAGTTCAACAAAGTTTTTGCATAAAAATAACATCAGAAATCGCAGCCGCCGTTTGGTGCACTGCTCCACAACGAAAACAAGCTTAAGCAATGGTGACGTCAAACGGTGCACACTTGGTAAGTAATCCTACAATTTTTTGTTTATAGCATAGTTTATACGGATTATTCCCAAAAAAATTATGTGTGTTTTGGAAATGTTAAGTCGAATTAGTCTAGAATCGATTAACTTTATGGAAGAAAACCTTTCAAACAGCCGTAGTCCCTAAACTTCACACGTGTCGAGTTGCGATTGGCTCGTGTATTTAAGGATTCCTACAACGCAAAATTCATATAACGAGGAACGTATCTACGCATTATAGGGGGGTCTATTGTACATGCTTTTGTTGTCATACATTACTGCAGTCCCCGAATTTTTGGATCGTACAACATAGTTATTTTAAGTGTATTAAAAGCCAAAATGAACACATAAGAAAGAAATCTGTAGATGTGATTTTTGTGTGTGGCCTAATATATAAATGCACAGATCAAAGGTTCGTTTTGTGATTCCTTTTAGATGTGAATTTTTATTCTGAGTGACGTAAAGTAAGTGTAGCATTCCTTTAAGTTACCATTCAAGCAGTAATAAGTAAATTTTTGTTTTAATGTAACAAACATTAACAAAATATGTAATTGTAAAGTTCAAAATAATCAATTTGTTATTATTGTTTGTTTTGTATCTAGTAGAATCCATTATTGTTTTGGTGATTGGCTATTCTATCCAATTTTTTACTAGTTTTGTCACAACAGTTAGACAAAGACAGAGTAAGATGCCTTCTGTGTTTAACTGTTGTGACAAATCTAATAAAAAATTGGCTAGGATAGCAATCACCAAAACAATGATCAATTTGGTTAATTTTGAAAGAAAATTTAATTTTTTTTATTTTTGAATGATGTGCTTTTAACAATAATTACAAAAATAGTAAATGATGATGATAATTCTCTTCTCTTTTTCTTATTATAATTATTATTAATTGAGTAAGTATTTTATGCATAAAAAGTTTCTTGTTAAATTCAATAAAATTTGATTTTGAATCTTAGATTACTGTGTTTTTATTAGTAGTATCTTGCCCCTGTACATCATACTTTTCCTTTAACAATAGAGTCGTGCCAATCGTCTGTTAACTGATTTCAGAAAAAAATTTTTGAATTGAAATAACATGACATCTGGTACAAACCCAAAGTTCCTATATAGTCAATCAGGGTCTCTTTGCCCCAAATGTTTCCATGTCTGGTCTTGAATTTCATCTATCTATTTCTGTTCTCACGATTAAGGAAAGCCAGACGGATGACAACGGGAATTTATAGGTCTACAATTTTTTCAATTCTCTTTATTTTACTTTATTTGTGACTTTCACAATACAATAGAATCTCGTTTTAACAGATCGCAGAACAATGGATTTCTCGAAATAATAAATTTTTTTCCAGGTCCTGCCAAATCAATGTAATTTTATGTTGTTTCAGTGGATCCGTTACTTGGAATAACAGATTTTTTTCTACCCCAAATCTATTGTAAATTTCATGTTTTTTCAATGTTTAGTTAATATGTGGGTTTTCTGGAAATTTGTAGAGTTTGATGATGATGTTACATTTGGGATATGTACAATTGAAGAATTGTACAGAGTCAGCCAAATGATATGATTGGGGAGAGTCCCCTGGTGAACACTGTCACCGGTCCAAGTGTAGTGCCAAAATAATTGAATATTTCCAAGTTGCGAAGATCTTACCAACGAGTTTAAGCATATATGAACAGGTTGTACTGTACAGTACACAATACCACTAATATCAAGCAGTGGTATATCCAATAGACAGAAAAGTGGCACCAAAAGAAATCAAGACAGACGAGTTTTTTAACAAATCATAAAGTCAAACAAAGTGCTAATGAGAATATATAATTTGTCTCTTTTTATGCTTACAGTATGTACAGTTTTTGTCAGCTTTGTCGTACAGATGTACGGCATAATATACACATATGTTACAAACATAAATGTTTCTATAGGATATAGAATAGAGATCTCAATAGACTGAATAATTTCAAGTACTGGTATTTCTTGTATATAGGGGTTGAAAAATGAAAATTTTTTTAATAACAGATATTTTCCCGGGTGTGCGAAAAATCCATCATTAACAATATAGTAGATTGTCAGAACAACAGATAATTTTCGGCAGTCCAAGCAATCAGTTAAAATGAGATTCTTCCATATAATAATATGCAATTAACAAAGTGGGAAGGAACTATCTTAAAGTTAAAAATATTGGCAATGGTGAATTATATGAATCTGAATTAATTTGATTTCATGTGACAATATGTAGCAACAAGCTGCAACTAGGGAACAGATGTGCTTAGGACTATTCATAAACTTTGTATTTATTAATAAAAGGAGCGAATGAATTTCGGTACTTATCGGTTAGCATGGCGCCAGTCAATTGATGCAAGCTAACTCTAACGTAAACCTAAAAAAAACTAAACCTAAACCCTAACCTACCCATTTGGGAAATCTCTCCGAACCAATTATCAACCTAATACACGCAAGTTGGGTCACATCAATTGACAGGTGCACTGCTAACCGGAAAGTACCTGAATTATTTTTAGGCTGCTTTTAGTAATGGTGCCATGGTTTTTTTAGGTGTAAAAGGATAGTTTACAAAAATGATTTTTTGCAAATGCTAGATGAAAGGCTAATACATATTAGTGGATCACATAGTTCCTCCTGTAGAATGACTATGTGACACCTGGGTGTCCACGTGCGCTTCATTTCTAAAAGAATTCCTAAAATAAAAAGAAAAACACATTTGGAGCTAACTTGATACTGATAAACACAGTGTTAAACGCAAGATTGTAATGCTGTATATATTCCACTCGGTAAGATGTAAAATCCAGACGTGGGATTTGCCATCCCCAGAATCGAAGACCCTCTTTTACCAGCAAAATAGTCAATGCAAGGCTAGATATTGAAATCATCACACTTAATGACACGTAAATCTGTTTATTAATCCTAAATTAATCATTTAAACCCGAACGAACTTAAATTCAGATTTATAAAAATTAAATTAATACCTACTATGATATAAACGACTTATAAAGTATCTTACCTTTTATCGAACTTGGTTTATCCAATATAAAATCATAACGTGACTGGGGCAGCCATTTTACTTTCCAGTCAGATAAGTGTTGCCATCTGCAAAAATTCCAGCTTGTTTGCGTTAAAAATTAAATTAATTGTATTTTGATATTTTTATAATTAAAATATTAAAAATTAAAATAATGAAAAAAATAAATTGTTATTATTTTATTAAAACTTGTCATTTTTATCTAGCTTCAAAAACATCGCTTATAGGTTATCGCTATTGCACGATAGACTTATCGTACTTGTTGACTATGGGTTGGGTATGTGTAATCACGTGTAGAGTGCCTGTCTGTGAATTCGTCGCGAAAAGGAAATAAAAGTAAAGAACAATGGCGATGATTAATTATTTAAAGAGAACAGTCAATAAACTATTCACACGCCATTTATTATTGACTAATACGGCTATTGCTGTCGGCTTTATGGGGGCCGGCGATGCCATTCAGCAAGTTTTGGAGAAAAAGTTGGGAGAAGAAAAACCTTTCGATAAGACGAGAACCAGTAAATATCCTTTAAATGCATTATAGTGATTTAAAATTTGGCCGTCGGAGGGAGGAAGTAAAGATTGAATGTTGAATCTCACAAAGCTTCACACTGAATCTCCCGAGGTTCTGTGTCAAGCTTTATTGCAATTATTTTAATTTTTAAAAAGTAGTATGATTTTATCACAATAGATGACGCAACCAGTTAATTTCCGTCATACATATGATTTTCAAGTTAGAATTATTTTTTAAAATTAGTTTCGTAGATAATGGTTTTTAATTTAAATGTCTCATTCTATGTTTTTAAATTATTATATTATATTTTTACAATTAAATCAAATAAAAATGACATATACATTGTTATTAACTGTTCTGCAAAATAATTAAACAATATAGGTAAAAGAACCCAAGTATCACTTTCCCACTTTATCAAATTGCCAGGCTGTTTGTTTGGTTTAGTTATGGCAATGCAACACTTGGGCAATCTGCCTAGGAGGATGCCTTCCGGGAAGTCTTTTTAAGGGAAACCGGCCCCTATTTGGGCATTACGGACGAGGAGAAAACCCGAAAAACTCCATGTGGCTGGCCCGTTCAAGCAAGGCACGAACCCACGACCGAACTCCTGGTATTCGGGGAATGGAGACTGCTTGGCCCAGGACTATTCGTGATAAAACAAAATGAAATACGCTTCGTGCCAAAGTAGTTATGGTGTTAAGTACTCGCCGGCAGTTTTACGGTGTTAAATAATTTTGTTCGAAAATTAAATAACTTTTCGTACATTCCGTGGACGCGCGACCGGAGCGTTTACGAAATTTCCCGTTGCGTTCTTGTTCTGTACGAAACTACGAAAAGTCTCGTTTGAATAATTCAAAATCAAATTGGCCCAACCAGGATAGTTGTAAGCTGTGGAAAGTGCTTGCATTTTCGAATAAAAAATCGTTTTTAACGTCTTAAGTTGGGGCGTACTTTACGCTCGAGGCTGTTTTAGACGTACACGAGAAAAATCTTAGTTATTTATAAAATTATTTACTGTTCTTTAGAACGATTATTTGAGAATGATTTTGAGTAAATAAATATACCGATTCTTCTATTACAGTATTGCGTTTGTTAATGTATGAAATTATAACGGTTATTAATTACAAAATAAGAGACATTTAAAACTATGCCTTTGTTATTATTTAAAATCAGATTTTCCAAAAGATTCGACTGATTAGTTTTCTGAATTCATTTCAATTATCCATCAAACCTTTAAATTAGCATGGATGTCATAACAAATTGGTCTAATGATATATTAAACTTTATACATTTTCAAATGTAATTTATTTATTTGGCCAAATTACAAGATTGGCTGCTCATTTGAAATTGAAAATAGGAGACTAAACAAAATCAATTGTTTTTTTTTTTTTTTCTTTAGAAAGAAAATACTCAATTGTGGATTGCAAAATAATTTTGCAGTTTGAATTTGTCAGCAGCATCAAAAACTTTTATGTATTTTTGATCAATTATCATACTGAATAATGTCTTTTTTAGGAATGTTTATTAGAATTTTAGTTTGTGATGTTAACTACAAAGTTAGGATTTGGATTCAATATGAACTAAGATGCAACTGCCAGAAAATATTCATTTAGAAAACAACATAAATATTGATTAAAAAAAAGTCATATAATTAATTACCCTAACCTTTACGGAACATTAGACTTCCCTTATTAAATGTTGTGTAAAAGCACTTACTAATTGAGGCTAGAAGAGTGGGGTGGATACTAGTGTAAGTGCAACTCTGTGACAAAGAACATAAAAACAATGTACATGGAGGCACAATAGGAGAATATGTTTATTAAGTTGTAATTGACAAATACATTAAAAAAAAAGGAATATATTACAAATCTATTACAATATATACAAATATATATATGAGTATGTAAATTTTAATTGTTGTTATAATCTCGGGCCCAAACCAAAATAGTACTGACAATCAATAGCTTACTAAACACTGTGTAAATATTGACATTATTAACAAATGAATTTTAGAGTTTGGATAGAGTCCTTCCTTTCTAATAGCAATGTTTTACCAACATGGTTGAACTGGATTCTACTTAGAATACACAAAACCAAAGAGATAATAGTAAAGGCAAATCAAGGCATTGAATTATGATAAATTATAGTTTCCAAGAGTTCTCCAGTTCTCCCTTTGTTTCCTTTTTCTTGTTTCTTTCTCTTCTTTATATATAGTTTGTTTTCAGTAGCAGACATTCCTCCATCATTTTTCCCTGTCCTTCTCTTTTTATGTTACCAGATGCTCAGTGTCAATGAATTAAAAAAAAGCATGAATTCTGCCGAGAGGTGGAAATAAACGTATACCCGTAAACAGAAAACAAAAGGGTGATTAATTCTAAATACAGATATGGTATAAGATCGCAATATCTGGGAAAATCTTTTGAGTTTTATTGAAAAAAGAACTTTCTGAATATGGTTGTAATTTCTAAAGTTTGTTTAAGTATTATATTATCTCTATAGATGATGATATGTTTTAATTTATATATGAAAAATATCATAAATTTAAAAATCTCATTGCTCTATTAATATGTTCCAAAAGCCCAACCATCCATACTGTAATGTTATTGAAAATACTTGTGAAAAATTTAGATTTTTACTTATTAATTTGTTTCTGAATTAAATAACAACCACAAGACAGATTTTATGTATATATTTCCATTTATGCAAATTTGAGTGTAGATTAAGACATTTAAAGTTTATTTAAGTCTTAAAAAATTCAATTGTAGTAGATACTTTTTTGAAGAATAAATATTTTTGACTGTATTAACCTTATTATCCATAATGACTGCTTTTGTTATTGTATCTATCCAGCTGAATTTGTTCTTAATTCAATATTATAGTCTAGAACTGAAGTTTTTAGTAATGATTTCTGTTGTTAAATTTATACATCATTGCATATTTTAAAGTAAAACATAATAATATAAAAAAATTGTTTATTTCAGGAAATATGATGGGTGGTGGCTTGGTTTTTGGGCCATTAGGTCATCTATGGTATTCGTTTTTAGATCGCAGATTTCCAGGAGCAAAGACATCGACCGTTGCCAAAAAATTGGGTTGCGAAATGGCAATAGGACCACCTTTGATTCTAGTTATTTTCCTTTCTGTTGGATTGTTGGAAGGAAAACCACCAAAAAAAAGTTTTAATGAATTCAAAGATAATATTATCACAATATGTTTTGTAAGTTTTAATTAAAATTTTAAAAATTAATTTTTTTGTTTACATATTGTTTATTGTGAGTTTTATAATTTTTATATGTGCTGGTGATTATGAAAGCAGTCTGTCAAAAAATTTATCTCCAAATGAAAAATGACTTAGACTACTATCAGAATTTCTGGTGCATAATTATGTGTGTTTGTATATAAAAATATATAAACTATGAGCCAACCCATGCCGCATGTTATCGGGCTATATATCGGATATAATACTAATAAATTATGAAACAGTTTATCTAGCCCGATAACATAATGGCATTGGTTGGCTTGTAGTTTATAATATATTGGGTTGTAATGTTGTTGTTTGTTTATAAAAATATATGTAAGAGTTGCTAGAAAATTTGCCAATTGTTCTAGGTATAGATTGTGTTGAGAAATTATTTTTAAAGTATTTATTTGAAAACCTTCTAACTTATTGCTATTTGATACTGTGCAAATGTTAAATGACTGATAAGTAAAAGTATAAATTGCTTTTAAAAGAATACAATAGAACTTTTAAATGAGTTCCTAAAGTCAAATAAGTTTTAATTTGCAACATTTTTGGAGTTATTAGAGAGGTTGTGGCTGACATTTTCATCGCAAAAACGTGTACGTCAGACGTTCGGCACCACCTTCCCGTAAGCCTAGAAGTTTGACAATGGCATTTGGAACATCAAGCATGATTCCACTGACGTTCCAAATGCCATTGTCAAACTTCTAGGCTTACAGGAAGGCGGTGCCGAACTTATCTACACATTTTTGTGATGAAAATGTCGGACGCAACCTCTCTATTTTGTCAGTTTTATTCAATATTTGCGTGGAAAGTTGTCGTGGATTATCGTATTTGCCAGTGTATAAGATACGCTTTTTTCCTAAAAAATATTGTCTGAAAATGAGGTGCATCTTATATGCTGATAAATACAAGGTCTGTTCAAAAAGTATCGGACCTTTATTTTTTTCGCGTAAACCAATGATGCGCGAGAGGCCTCCTTCGGTGAAGTTGTGGAGGGGACAGTCATGCACAGCCCTGAATTTTTTCCCGCCTGCAGGAAGCGTCAGTCGTTGGCAATAGGCCTATGAGTGAGGTCATGTAGTGCGCTCTCGTCGGATTCCACTAAGCTGGAAAATGACTGAACAGTGTGAGCAGCGATATTACATCAAATTTTGCCAAAAACCTTGGCGATACCCGAGTGTAAACCATTCGCAAGATTCAGCAGGCTTTCGGGGACGNCACTGTCTACGTATAAATTTATTATTATATCGGCAGTATCGCTACGTCATTTAACGAGTTAATTAAAATGAATAAATGAAATTGTGAAAATCCTAATTTTCCTAATTAAACAAACGTCGTCTACTTATACGAGGCGCGATGATATAATTCTTTTATCCGTTGTAGTATTTTATTATTTTAATTTTTATCAAATTCTGTGTATTTATTGCCGAGGAAAAGACGGAATTCGTCTCGTTTCCGAACATCTTTCGCGCGCGCCAAATTCAAAAAATTGGAACTGATGGAGCGCTTTCCACTAATCTTGCTATTTTTCTGCTGTCGAATATATTTAAAAAGCAAAACATTAAGTCAAAGCGGTTAATGTTTACCTAGGTAGTCCAAGATGGCCGCACTTCTGGAATCACGTTCTAACCTAACCTAACCTATTCTAATAAATTAACAAAATTTTCCTTTCTTCATATAATTAATTTTTTTGAGTTATTTTACATCTTACATTAGTAATTTTGTTAATTTATTAGAATAGGTTAGATTAAGTTAGAACGTGATTCCAGAAGTGCGGCCATCTTGGACTACCTAGGTAAACATTGACCAAGAATTTTTTAGCGAGTAAAGAAGGAATTTACGTTAATGGTTAGACGAAGAGAAAAATTGCTAATGGACGTAACCATAAAAATGATAAAAACGGTTCCCTGATTGATTCGGCGCGTGTCATTAACAATTTTTCGGGAAGTATTTACAATGGATATAATTTAAAAACATAATTCGCCTCGTGTTTTAAGCCTCGCGGTTGGTGGTGTAGATTTTAAAAATGGCGTCGGGCCTTTAAAAAAAAAAATAGTCCCTCTCTTAATATTCGTCGTCGTACTGGACGGCCGCCGAATTTCCGTAGCTGCTGACTTGTCGAGAGGAAGAGGGTCTTCTGGGTACGTCGGCAGGTGGTCTGTAGTGTCCTTCCGGTCGATACCTGGGTGGCGCTTCTTCGAAATTTTCGGCGGGGCGCGCTCTGTACGATCGAGGAGGTTCTTCGTACGAAGGTCTGGACGGGCGAGGTTTAGGCGCGGATCTGGGGGGCGGAGGAGGGGGTGGCGGGTTGTAAGCCGGTGCTCGATGACGAGGAGGGGGAGGAGCGCTGTACGAAGGTTGGGAACGAGGAGGAGGTGGAGGAGGAGGAGGTTGAGGTTTGTATTGAGGCGGAGGTGCCGACTGTCTGGGCGGTGGTCTGGGTTGAGGTTGATGCTGAGCCGGAGGAGGGCCGTAATTTTCTTCTTGCGCTTCGTATCGAGGTTCTTGTTGTTTGTTTCGCTGTTGAGGAGGGACTAGGGGATCTCCGATGGAATATCCGTCCGGATAGTATTTTTCGTGATATAAAATGGTATTATTTGGTCCTTGGTACGGCTAAAAATATAGTTTAAAATTAAGTTTCGGTGCGATGGACGATGGGAATATATATATATATATATTTTAAAAGAACCGCGCTTACCTTATAAAGATAATCGTTAACGAAGTGGAATTTTTCCGATTGTTTACAAATGTCTTGACTGGCGGGGACGCAGTTGAGATGAACTTGGTGGAAGACCGTGCCGGCCGGACACATCCAAGAATGACGCGCTCCTCCCACGCAATAATGGAACACTTGACAATCGATGCTGTTGTCGGCGTAATAACCGTCGTTTCTAGAAGAACAGGTGAATTTCGAATTTTGAAGGAGTAAACTCAATGCGTCGGGCTTTTCTTCCTCCTCCTCTTCCGGGTATTCTCCGTTCAGTTGTTGCTGAGGCGCGCTGCCGGAGGGCTACAAAAAAATGTCCACAATTTTTTTATTATTTAATCTACGAAATGTTAATAAATAAATACGGATAGGAAGGATCGTCGAAGGGACATCGAAAGGTAAATTTTATATTGTTTATTTCGAGAATTACGGGAGGAAACAATTCCGAGAAGAACCCGTTGGACTGGAAGTTATCAAGGACTTGGTAGCGCGACGATGTCCTTTCGACGAGGTCGTCCATCCGTGTTATATTTAGGATATAAAAAAAAAATGGAGGGAGGAAAGTAATGATATTTTCCTTTGACCCTGCCGCTCTTACTTTTCTGTATTGCCTGTTGTCCGCTTTGCGTCTGGGTGGAGGAGGACTCTCTTCGTACTGAACTGAACGGGCTCTGTGTCATCAACCAATATATAATACCTATTGTTTAACAAAATACCCATTAATTTTTACAATTATCTTTCAGGAAATTTTAATATTTAATTTATAAGAGATTTTTCTATTAGTGATTTATGTACAATATAATATTATATATTGATATATTACAATTGCTCAGTTTTGTAAATGAAATTTTTATAATCTAAAAAGGATATTATACTGTATAAGAAAACAATACAAACATTAAAATTCCCAGAAAAAGAGGACATTTACCACCAAATTATCTTAAATTTTAATGCAAAAATTCATTTAAATGGAATTATCAGTAAATAATAAGGGCGTGTCTTATTTCTCTCCATCTGTTTAGATGAATTTTTGCCTTTTAATTCCGAAAATCTACAATAATAACATTCCCAGACGAAAATGTACGCCATTGGGAACAGTATTAGAGATGATTCCATTGTCATTAATTACATCTTTTAATTAAAACTGGAAAATATGTAAATAATCTAAGACAATATAAACCAGTACTGTGTTATCAAAGATATACGAAATTGTTATATCTCTACCACGTTCTATTTTTGATAAATTATTAAAGTTTACTGTAACGAAATCAAAGTGTCATTTCGTAACTTTCGCCATTGTTATTTAAACGAGTAATGTAAAATAGAAGAGTTGTTATGTTAGGCGACGGTCAGACAGACATTCCAACGTTAAAAGTAATTTCCAAACGAAACAACAAATTAACATATTTGGTAGAAACGGGTTCTTTTCATGCGGAAATAACAATGACCCAATTTAAAAGTTGCCGGTTTGAAGGGTGGAGTTTTTTTTTTGAGTAAAAGAGGTCGCGGCGGAAGATATCCTTAACGTCTTTAAGTAGACCTGTCATTTCTGACACCGTAAAAAAGCACTCTTAGGCTAAGTTTAGTTCGGTACAATTCGACCGATTCAAAATTACAAAGCGAAGACGACATTTTTTACCGCGTATAAAGAGGTGCGATTAAGATTAATGGCGTAACACCGCCGACGACGTTACTTAAATGTCGTTTATTTATCGATTAATGATAAGCGAGATGTGTTTAAAAAAGAATCTTTTATTGTATCTTTACAAGTTTTTCGTAGGCAGACTGTAACCGGCACAGATCGATTTCGAATCTTTAACACGTCTTCGTCTAGCCCATTGCTAGTGTTTTTTTTTCTTTGTTATTAACAAGGCTTAAAAATGAGGTTTATACTTTAAAAAAAAAGGAGCGTTTTGTTAGTATTTATTTATAAACTACTGCGGTAGATTTAAGAATTTGGTTAATGTTTACCTAGGTAGTCCAAGATGGCCGCACTTCTGGAATCACGTTCTAACCTAACCTAACCTATTCTAATAAATTAACAAAATTTTCCTTTCTTCATATAATTAATTTTTTTGAGTTATTTTACATCTTACATTAGTAATTTTGTTAATTTATTAGAATAGGTTAGATTAAGTTAGAACGTGATTCCAGAAGTGCGGCCATCTTGGACTACCTAGGTAAACATTGACCAAGAATTTTTTAGCGAGTAAAGAAGGAATTTACGTTAATGGTTAGACGAAGAGAAAAATTGCTAATGGACGTAACCATAAAAATGATAAAAACGGTTCCCTGATTGATTCGGCGCGTGTCATTAACAATTTTTCGGGAAGTATTTACAATGGATATAATTTAAAAACATAATTCGCCTCGTGTTTTAAGCCTCGCGGTTGGTGGTGTAGATTTTAAAAATGGCGTCGGGCCTTTAAAAAAAAAAATAGTCCCTCTCTTAATATTCGTCGTCGTACTGGACGGCCGCCGAATTTCCGTAGCTGCTGACTTGTCGAGAGGAAGAGGGTCTTCTGGGTACGTCGGCAGGTGGTCTGTAGTGTCCTTCCGGTCGATACCTGGGTGGCGCTTCTTCGAAATTTTCGGCGGGGCGCGCTCTGTACGATCGAGGAGGTTCTTCGTACGAAGGTCTGGACGGGCGAGGTTTAGGCGCGGATCTGGGGGGCGGAGGAGGGGGTGGCGGGTTGTAAGCCGGTGCTCGATGACGAGGAGGGGGAGGAGCGCTGTACGAAGGTTGGGAACGAGGAGGAGGTGGAGGAGGAGGAGGTTGAGGTTTGTATTGAGGCGGAGGTGCCGACTGTCTGGGCGGTGGTCTGGGTTGAGGTTGATGCTGAGCCGGAGGAGGGCCGTAATTTTCTTCTTGCGCTTCGTATCGAGGTTCTTGTTGTTTGTTTCGCTGTTGAGGAGGGACTAGGGGATCTCCGATGGAATATCCGTCCGGATAGTATTTTTCGTGATATAAAATGGTATTATTTGGTCCTTGGTACGGCTAAAAATATAGTTTAAAATTAAGTTTCGGTGCGATGGACGATGGGAATATATATATATATATATATTTTAAAAGAACCGCGCTTACCTTATAAAGATAATCGTTAACGAAGTGGAATTTTTCCGATTGTTTACAAATGTCTTGACTGGCGGGGACGCAGTTGAGATGAACTTGGTGGAAGACCGTGCCGGCCGGACACATCCAAGAATGACGCGCTCCTCCCACGCAATAATGGAACACTTGACAATCGATGCTGTTGTCGGCGTAATAACCGTCGTTTCTAGAAGAACAGGTGAATTTCGAATTTTGAAGGAGTAAACTCAATGCGTCGGGCTTTTCTTCCTCCTCCTCTTCCGGGTATTCTCCGTTCAGTTGTTGCTGAGGCGCGCTGCCGGAGGGCTACAAAAAAATGTCCACAATTTTTTTATTATTTAATCTACGAAATGTTAATAAATAAATACGGATAGGAAGGATCGTCGAAGGGACATCGAAAGGTAAATTTTATATTGTTTATTTCGAGAATTACGGGAGGAAACAATTCCGAGAAGAACCCGTTGGACTGGAAGTTATCAAGGACTTGGTAGCGCGACGATGTCCTTTCGACGAGGTCGTCCATCCGTGTTATATTTAGGATATAAAAAAACAAAATGGAGGGAGGAAAGTAATGATATTTTCCTTTGACCGTGCCGCTCTTACTTTTCTGTATTGCCTGTTGTCCGCTTTGCGTCTGGGTGGAGGAGGACTCTCTTCGTACTGAACTGAACGGGCTCTGTGTTCAGGTGGGGGGGCCCGATCGGGTGCCGGTTCCGGTGCGTACCGCTGAACTGGTGCCGGAGCGGGTGGGGCCGGCGGGGGGGAATACCGTTGAACCGGAGCGGGAGCGGGTGGCGGCGGCGCGTAACGTTGCGCCGAGGGAGATTGCTGTCGAGGTCTACTCGACTGAGAATATTGCTGGACGGGTTGAGCTTGGAATTGTCGTCTGGGCACTTGGTAAGCTCCGTCGTCTTGTTGGAAGAAGCTCCTTTCTGCCGGAGGTCGTTGATCCGCGGCTTTTTCCTGTCGACCTCTGTTATATTCGTACGCCCGCTCTTCTCTGGGTCCGGGGAACTGACGTTTAATCTACGGATCGAAAGAAAATATGGTGGATCGTCTATAGAAAACATATGTTATCGATTATTTCAAAATGAAGTCGCGGATTTTTCTTCCCAATCGCAAATTCCTTCGTAATCCATCACCCGCCACCTAAACTGTGGCATCGTTGGCGGTCCCGTATAAAACCAAAACTTTCCGACTTTATAAACGTTTAACGTACAAGTCTACCCCTATAACACTGTTGATTATTCCGTTTTATATGAATTCCATGTTGTACGAGTCACTTAGATTTTACAAATACGTGTGCCGGGCTGCGACGGCTCACGTATTTGTAAAATCTAAGTGAGTCGTACAACATGGAATTCATATAAAACAGAATAATCAACAGCGTTATAAGGGAGTCGACTGTATTTTAAAATCGCAATTTTATTATTATAATTTAAAATATTCGAAATTAATATAAAACGGAGACTTACCCTGTGTTCCGCGGTTACGACGGACCCTACGAAATTTAAAATATAAATAAGTTTTGCCGTAATTAACCAAATTATTTAAAAAAAACTAATTAATTAAATGGTTTTACGAACCGAAGGCCAGAAGGGCGATAATAAGTAGCTTCATATTTTGAACCTAAAATAAAAAAAAATCCCAATAATTAGTCCGGCACTAACGGGCCAAGGCGAAGAAGTCGGAGAAATCGCACGACTTACCTGGGCGAGTGAATCCAGGTGCAAATGGTGAGGTCTGTCAGATGTCACCTTTTATACGAGCAATTAATGTCCAGTTAGATTTAACCTATATTTTGGTACCCTTTTTTTCCGAGTAGAGAAAGTTGCCGAAGCAAAGTTTGCAATAGGCCTCTCGATAACTCCGCCTTACTAATAGTTTCATTGGTTAGTATTTGTCCTACTTTAAATCTAAGACTTCCACCATTGTGAAGGTGAGGTAGTTTTTTTTCTTTTCTTTTCTTTTTTCTAAATAATCGTGTGTAAATGCTCGGACGATCTCGAAAGGAATTTCTTTTATTCGCAATAATCTTTGGTTCTAATTTTTAAAATTTTAATATAAAGTTTTGTTCGCAAATCCATTTCCTCCCCCTCTTTAATTATTCGCGAAAGAAACGTTAATAGACTCGAAATTTGCGGGTGTTTTTTTTTCCTTTTTCCATTATAAAAGCTCTCGAATAACTTCTTACGTTATTTAAAAATGGACGAAAGATGAATACACAATCGACCCCCCTATAACAGTGTTGATTTTTCCGTTTTATATGAATTCCACGTTGTACGAGTCACTTGAATTTTACAAATACGTAAGCCGTTCACAGCCCGGCACACGTATCTATAAAATCTAAGTGACTCGTACAACATGAAATTCATATAAAACGGAAAAATCAACACTGTTAGAGGGGGTTGACTGTATTCTCGATACGTATCCGACAAATTAGTGGCACGAAGAATGGGTGTGTCGAGTCCCGTCTAACGGGAATAGACGTCGGAAAGACGTGTAAATGTGTCCTTGATCCGAGCGACCGATACTTTTTTACTTCCCCCCCTCTCGGATAGAAGTTATTTTATATATTTGGTCGTTTCTTTAATTAATTTCGTAATGGCCGGAGTACCAAAAGTTGTGCATAGTTTACGTGTACGAAGAACGATTATTACTTTATTGTCGGGTTATTGACATTAAACGAACGAGATGCAGATGAAAGGGAACAATGCGATAATCGACAATGCCCGGCTGGTGTTTACGGCGTTTTTCCTCCAGGGAGGGTTGTCAACCCGTCGGATGATTTCGAAACCCGGAAGGATCTCGACAGTTGCAAGATGATTTACTCGTTCGTGCATCCATTCGGGACATAACTTCACTCTAAATGTTTCCAATAATTGATATTTTTTTTCCGCTTTTCGCAAGAATGTCGCATTTAATTCGTTATCTAAATGATACGTAAAAAATACCAGAAATATCAAAAATCAACGCTCGTACCTATTGGTATTAGGAAAGCGAAAAAATAAATTACAGCCTTATATTTTAATACCGGAGTTTACGTAGATGTACGCCAGAAACAAACGTAAATAATTATTCTTATTTGACCTTGCTCCTATTATTATAACTTACGTCCTTTCGCGGCAAAGACGAATTTAAAATAACCGGTAGAGATGGGTGCGGGTAATACGACGACGTGCCGTAACGTAATCATCTTCCAAATTTGCTGTCGTAATATTTACGAGTTACGCGTGACCCCCGCATCCCGGCGTGACTTTAAGAATCTTTTTTAAAACGATAGCCGGGAGGAATTTCGTCGGATAACGGGAAAATTATCATCCGTCATCCGGAAACAATTCGAAATCGAAAGACGATTCGGGTCAGGGACGTTAACCTATTCGTGTTTAGTTTCTTAATGGTAACTTATATATAAATTAATTTCCTTTAAACGAAAGCATTCTCCGGTCCAACCTAAGAAGTTTTCGTGAAAGCGATTATTATTTCCCATTTATTAGGCCTACACTTAACCGATTTCGAATGGCAAATAATTTAAAACGCGGCGCGCTTCCTGCTCCACCTAAATATTAACCCGGATAAATATTTTTACGTCATATATTATGTATGCGCAGGGGCGCCGAAGAGGGCGATCAAACTCTTGTCCGGAGTAGCCGTAAAACGGTTCTTACACGAAATTCTAAGCCACGCATCGGTGCATCCAAGGTCGGAAGGTTCCGTCTATTGTTCCATCTACCAGGCCAATAATTGATGAAGTGTCCGATACGGGGTCGAGCTTACGCGAAATATTATCCGAACGAGAAGCGATGACAAGTAATAATAAAGTTAAAGAAAAGTTTTAATCGAATGATTGATTTTTTATGGAACGAAGCAAAAATCAAAGAGAAAGTTGTACGAAACCCCACCTAACAGGAGAATCCAATCTACAATCTTTGACCCACTTCCTCTGGCGAGTGAACCATTGTTAAAGAAAAAGAGGTTGAGTTTAAAGAGGTCATTCCGGTGGTTCGAAATGAAAAATTAACGTAAAATTCGATTTTTCGTGAAAAATATTCGTACAATCGACCGAAATTCTAATCGTAAACGACACCGAGCGAATATAGAAGTTTATTTTACTCTCTTTTGTTTCCGAAGGCGATTTACGCGGTTAATAATTTCCATCGATCGATTCCCAAACAATTTATATAAAGTAAAAGAAATGGACCATTTAAATAAAATATACATAAAATTCTCGTAATAGTTTTGAACGATATTTTCGTGACTGATAATCACCCGGAAGTGCTCGAGATGTAGGTGATGCCGACGGGCGTATATCAGAAATCTAGATCTAGGATGTTATGACGCGAAGACAAGAAGAAAAAAACACTAGTCGATCTACCTCATCTGCATGTAAAATAAGGATAATAATTCATTTTACGAATTCGCCTTCGAAGAAAACCCTCAACAGCCACGTCATTATCCAAAGATCACTATAATTTTCTGTTTATATTATCGCAGCTTACGCGCCAAGAACTGTACCAAGTCGACCCTCCCCTATAACACTGTTGATTATTCCGTTTTATATGAATTCCATTTTGTACGAGTCACTTAGATTTTACAAATACGTGAGCCGTTCACAGTCCGGCCGGCACACGTATTTGTAAAATCTAAGTGACTCGTACAAAATGGAATTCATATAAAACGGAATAATCAACAGTGTTATAGGGGGGTCGTCCGAGGTACTAAATTACGTATAAACGTATCGATTTTATTAAACGCAATCGTCAAATATACGTTTGAATTCGTATTATAAACTTAATTTCGAAGCCGTGACGAATTATTCAAAGTTCTTTAAACCGAAATCGGACGAACATCGTCCCGAAACGAGGAGCGACACTCGCAACAATAAAACCGTGTCTATCTGTTACGAATCGACGAAAAGTATTATCTCAGACCTAATTCCCACATTTGACACGGAGAAATATCGCCGGCGACAATCAGAAGAACAGAATTTTACAGACAATGCCATTTAACTGTTTTTTTCCCCCCTTATTATGTATGTACCGTACACCGTCACTCTTTTCAAAATGCAAAATCCTTATCGCCCTCCCCCCCGCCTTAGAATTTCTCGCACGAATTACGTATATACGTGTTTTAATAATAATAATAATAACTAGCGATTATCTTATTATCGAAATGGAAATTATATATTGAATGAAAATTCTCGATAACGGTGACGATTCTCGGGAGGAATTAACTCTACAAATGGACCGTGTAAACGGTTCTAGATCATCGCCGATTCTAGGTCGAACCGAATTAAACTGTTTGACGGAAATAATAATTAATTACATATTTTCGTTAGAAAAATATACAATTACGTAGGGTGAGGAGACGTATTTATTAATTTTCCCGTGTGTCTCGGGGGGATAACTTTCTCTAAAATCAAACCTTTGTACGGTTAGGCCAATGGTTTCCTCGACATTGTTTCCTAAGGGAAAGAGAATAAGCGTAAAAACTCTAATTTAAATATTTACATTTGGGCTTAAGATTGTCCTCGTTTTTTTTAAATTCTTCTTAGGTCGATGTTTCGCAAATTGATATTTGTTTGGCGATTAATGCGTCACTTCTGCCTGGGGGTTACGAATTTTTCTCTTCGACCAACAAACTTTTTTTTGCGCCATTGACATTAACGACAATTAGGCTAATTATAGTATTTAGCGCGCGAATAATTAATTTGGCTTTACGCTTCCATTCGGATTAGAAAATATTTTACGAGAAACCACTTTAGACATTTTTCTTCGGGAATTTTTCGGTTTGGGGCCCCCCAAACCGAAAAATTCGTGGGGCCCCGGGAAATTACCCGTAGGATAACGCGCCACTGCATTTAAGAGGATATATTCGAAAATATAACAGATGGAGTGTAACTCGTTTTATATATAGAATAACTCTCGGTGGCGAGAAATTCTATTTCTAATTCGTTTTGTTTGGAGGAAAACGTTCCAGGGAAAAAATATCGTTAGATGTTTATCCGCGTGTCGAAGTATCGTCACTTTTTCCGATTTTATCGAATGAAATTCGCTGCAAATTTCTCGCTATTTTACGTAAATAAATTTAAATTTCATCGAAGAGAATTAATATAAGGCGTAAAAAACAAATTTCCTCCTTATATTCTAGTTACGAGAGAAGATTTATGGATTCCAAAGGTAGAAACTAACGTGGTTTATAAAGAAGTGGTTATGGTAATTTCGCAATTTCGCATTTTAGTCACGACGAAGACGATCGAATTTACCATCTTTCCTGCGGGCAAACGACGATCCTAAAACAAAAGGATCATTTTTTCTCTCGGGGCATTCGTTAAGACATTTTAAAGTAGTTTTCTACATAAACCAGATTTCGCTCTTTATTATTATTCCATACGCGAGTGTTTAATGAATAACCAAAATTTTTAATAAAGTCTTTCGAAGAATTCATCAATTCCCTAATTATCGCGAAAGGGGGAGGGCTTTAAATATTAATAGACGAGAATAAATTTTTTGTTCGGAACCGGTGCCACCGACGAACGACTCGCGTTAAATATCAATTAAGCAACTGGGGAGCTTTTAATTATTATTATTCAACCCGTTTTAACTTACTTAACCGAGGTAAAAAAAACAAATTTCAAAAGCTATTATCCGCCGGGGATTATCGCGCCCCGTATATCCTCTTCCGGTGGTCGACCTTGACCCGAGTCCGCCGTTTTGCGCCCGCAGCGCCAAGGTCACGGCTGCGGCCGTTGTGACGTCGTGGAGTAAAGGCGGGGCGGGAAAAGAGGATGGAAGGGGAGATTCGGATGGAATTTCTTATTAAGAGAAAGACGTCGCCCAACGCCGTACCTTGACCTACTTACATCCGGTTTTGGCTTCTTTATTGCCTATCGGACTCGCTTCTCTGACCAAATGCTATTTGAAGACTTCGATCCTCCTTGTTATTTAGCCCCGTAATTCGACCAGTTTCGCTTTTTTTTGTAAGCTCTTTTCAATTTTTATTCGAATAACGCTTCTTTATAAAATCTTTAAAATGATTCTTGTTGTTAATTAAAAAGAAAGATACTTAATCCGTATTTTCTATTGGTTAATTAATAAATTCCCGTAACACAGAAATGCGCGTTATATGGAAACGGGTTATTTTCCGGTTTATATTTTTTATCATTACGTCATTTCGTGATCCAGTCAGAGGAATGACAAATGAAACTGTGAGAGTTTTTGCACTTTTCTCACGACTTATGAGAAAGTATCCTTCCGGGAGGGAGTTTTAAATTATCTCGCGGATTAATATGTCTGGATGGGAACAATTTTGCTAACGAGCTAAAGGTGTCAAGGACATTCATGTAGGACACGAATCCGTAAAAATCCCCAAGGACTCGCATCATTGAATGAACATCGATACTAATGGCCGCCTCTCGTCAAACTACGTGTTATTATTGACCGGGTAAAGTTCGTTCACCCCTCGTCACTCGTTAGCCATTTTACTTTTCTTTGTCCTTACACAAAATTATCTCTTCGTCTTCAATTGTAATCCCGAAACGTGCTTAAAAATTAGACAATTGTTTTCGTTGTTTATGTATTTTCTACTGGAGTATTTTCTTTTAATATTTTTGATGTATTTGACCATTTCGGTAATTTTTATACCTTAAAAATATAAAAATCAAAACAAATTTTTAACTTTTATTTTACTTAAAATTTGAATATAAAAAGGAGATAAATATCTAAAAATGTAACTACAAGTCGACCCCCCTATAACACTGTTGATAATTCCATTTTATATGAATTCCATGTTGTACGAGTCACTTAGATTTTACAAATATGTAAGCCGTTCACAGTCCGGCACATGTATTTGTAAAATCTAAGTGACTCGTACAACATGGAATTCATACAAAATGGAATTATCAACAGTGTTATAGGGGGTCTGACNCCATTCCAAAAGATGCGTTCCAGCAGTGTTTCCAGCAATGGCAGGAACGCTGGGAGAAGTGTATACATTACCAAGGAGACTACTTTGAAGGGGATTAGGGTTTTGTACCTCAAAGTCAATAAATTTATTTTTGCCGACCAAAGGTCCGATACTTTTTGAACAGACCTTGTATAGCAATAGGTATTTCTGTTTTCACCATTTAGTTCACATCATATTCAAGAAGTTTATCATTGCCAAATAAATTTTTGAATATTAATATTATATGCCAAAGCATTTAACATTACATATAATAGTAATAATTACATATAATTAGCATATAATACACGTAGAAAAGTAAATGTAGGCACAGCAGTTTACATTATAAATGTCATAAGGAAAGGTTACTACACAATTTAAAATTTTTCATAAAAAATTTCCGTTATTTAAGACGTAAACATTTACAAACTTATAAATATATTGTAATTTTATTGATTTATCAAAAATTATCAGAGATAAGCTGATCACAGTTTATGTGAAGTTTTTGATTAAATAATAAATAATGTTCATAATTTTATTCATTTTAATTAAGAATAAAGTAGCAACCCTATTAAGCAAGTTTGAGATAAATCTGTAAGTGAATATATTACTTTTCTTATAATCTATAAAAGATTTCCTGTAAGAACATTGAGCATATAAATATTGTAGTACTTTTTACTGCAAATGACTTTTTAAAACTCTTTTTGCCCCGTGGGCACTAAGAGAGGTTTTTTCCTATGTTAAGTGTAGCAAAGATGGGAGGAACTGAAACTCTTAAGGACTTTTTTTTAAGAAAGTTTAAAATGATAACATATATTACAAAATAATTTGTTTCTATTTACTTTCACCATTTAACTTCAATGCGAGACAAACCATTCATATCATATTAAAATATTACTACAATAATACCCATTTTTATTCTTAAAACTATTGTATTTATTAGTTATATAATAAATGACATAACAGATGTCGTTTATATAACCTATATGATTAAATTTGCTAAGGTAGTATTTGATTTTCCGAGGTAGCATCGGTCCGCGTTTCCTCGGATAATCAGGATTCTATCGTACGTATAGTTTTCGAAAAAGCTATTCTTTTCTTCTAACTTTTTCTAAAGCTAGATTTAATCTAGTATATAGCTATGACCAATTGCAAGTTGATTTTTATAATTAATTATAATAAACAGTAGTTTGACTTATAATTACTACATTTGTAAAAGAAAGAATTGGACTATGATTTATTATTTGACAAATTTCTATTTGAATGACACCATAATGTTAAGTAATTAAAATATAACTATTTTATTTTACAGGCCGAATGGGCAGTTTATATACCTCTACAAGCATTGAATTTTTATTTCTTGCCGCCACAGTTCAGAGTTTTATACGTTAGCGCAATCACATTATTATATGACGTTTTTCTGTCTTATATCATTCATAAGGTATGAATTTAATTTCTCAATTTAAATGATATAAATTCAAATGATAAAAATATGTAAAATAATTTTTTACTTTCTGAAGGAGGATAATAAACAAAGAAGATTAAAAAACCCAATAGATAAAGAAGAATGAATTCTTTCTTGGAATAGATTTTAAAAATTAAGTATAATTTGTAACATTGTTAATTACATGTTGATATTCTTCTAAAGCCTGATATATAATTATATTTAATTGATTTTCAATTGTAGTATTTATGATAGTTACTTCTTTAATTCCAAATGTTCATATAAACTTGTACCATCTATCAAATATACTGTATTTCCTTGATTCTTATATGCACTTTTTACACAGTTTTGTTTGTCGAGATAGGAATTCATTTTAAAATTGACAGTATCCTATATTTCTTGTCCGAAACGGCAGTGTCCGAATTTTTCGACTGGCGGAAAAATTGCATATAGTTAGCGGGCCACAGATATTCCACGTACTTAAAGTAGGCCATTTTCTATAGTTTATAGACAACGAATTGCAGACCCGATTAATGCACAAATAATAGACATTTCAATCATTTTGGTTCATATGAGCTTTGCTAATAGCAAGCATTTAATTTAAACCCATAAGAAGCTTTCGAAATACCATATGATGAATCATTAAGACAAAAAGTGTTTGTCTAGCAGAAGAGCACGGAAATAGAACTAAATTACTCGTTTTATAATAATTGTATTATTTTTTTAGTTTCTCATTACTTAAAAAAGACTTTAAAATATTATTCTAAATTAATAATGTCTTAATCAAGGAAATACGGTATCCATCAATCATTGATTTTCTCATATTTTATCTCTAGCATTAGATATATTTAAAAAATTCACAACAGCGGTAATAAAACAACGGTCGGGCCAAATTTNTATATAAAAAGTTTATTATTCTAAATAAAGTTATATTTATTTTATTATAAAAATGAATGTGTTTCAAATGAACTGAACAATGACTCCTAGATTTAATATACCATTTTAAAAATCAATGATCTTGATTTATTAACAACTTTTGAAAAAATGTCTACATTGCCAATGTTAATTCTCAAATGTAATGAAACCTGTACAAGATGAATTTCATTAAAACCAATGCAAACTATATAAATTTTTTTGATTTTTTTTTTATCATGAAATCTATTTTTATTTTTTACATCTCGAACAGGTTTCACTAAATAATTTTTCGAGAAAATAAAATTATTGTCGTTATTCTTAGATCGGTTTCGATATTTTGATTACAAAAAAACGATTGACTCTTATAAGCGAACAATTGTAATAACCGAGGATTTATCCGTCACCGTCAGACAGTTCGTAACAGTAAATTATAAAAAAACATATTTTAAACAGTAAGAAAATAAAGAAAAACTTTCACTTATTTATAAGGCTTTCTAGACAGTTTTACTATTACTGAAGTCTTTGATGTCGTGATACTAATTCTTCGTAAATCCCATCTGGGCAATATATTAAGTACAAGTTTGTATCTCAATTTTATTTTATTTACATCTTTCCATTTCCATTTGTATAGTATCAAGTATCACATACAAAATAATTATCCAGTCCTGGTTTAAAATACTAATATAACAAATAGTAATGAAGATATAAAAATACTGCTTTTACTTCGTAAGAATAAAATAATAAATAGAATTGGTCACGTCTTATAGGAATGTACAAAAAAAGAAGAGTACAATGTATGTAGGAAAATGTAGCGTGTGTTTCTCCTAGATTTGATTCGAGGAAACCCATTAGATAAAATCTTTGGCACCAGGAATTGAATAAAAATTTTAAATGAACAAAAAGAAACCATCAATATAATAACTGTTACAATTTAAAATAGCGATATCATTTAGTAAATTAAGAAGAAACATCTTCCGGATACTCGTACACGATTCATAACCGTGTATAGTCTAACTGTACATATAACTGACGAACTTCGGCCTATAAAAAAATTACGATTAATTCGCCGCACGTTTTAAAATAAACGACATTCAAAACAAATCTAGAGAGGATTTTACCTGAGTAAATATATTGTGTGTTTGGCTAACAATATATCTGGCATCTGCATCTGGAGCTACTTCCAATTTCAGAGTTCCAATATATACATCACTACATAAAGTCCAGAAATGAGGTTCTTGAACACTGTATACACCTTCTAATTGCATTACCTATGAAATTATTTGCAATTAATTCTCTAATGCATTCAATTTTACAATTAATAGTTTTAATTTTTCTTCCATTAAGAACAATTTCAAATAACTCATATATTACTCTTCTAATTTCTGTTCTTAGTTTATTCAGGCACTTCTTTTTTCAGATCAGAATATTTCAGACTATTTTTTATGCTTTAGTCCATTTAGAGAGGTGTAAGTTCATTAGTGTTTTATATATGTATATATATATTTTTAACTTTTATTTATGCATTTTTGTTATAATAATGTGGTTTTTAATCTAATTTTATATATCTAAATTATTATATTTTGTAACAACTTATTTTGTATTTTTAATAAGAGTTGGTTTATTATTTGGAAAATATTCTTCCTGTCTTTTTTGGACTATTTTGTTTGAAATAAATAAACAAAACAATATAATATTGTTTTCGAAATGCATGATTTATTAAATTTAATTTTTATCAACTGTTAAAGTATTAACTAAGAAATTATTGGAAGAAAATCACATTTTTAGAATTAATTATTTTAAAAATTTAAGTTTTAATTTTCTATAATTTGTTTAAGAATGAATAAAAATATTCAAAATAATAATGAGAATTTCAGTTACTAGGATAATTATTCATAAGCTACATCATACGAAGTCCATAGATACAAGGTGTGTTCATAAAGTAATGCAAGTGATTTTATTGTGAAGCGACTGTGCGTCGCAGCACATTCAGACCACTTGGGCTAGATGGGGGACGTTTGGCTTCACAATGCATCCAAGGTCAATTTGCTTCGAGCAATGATTGTGTCAGTATTGTTGATTTTGTGAAACTCGTCTCAAAGACTGTGTCACAATGCACGATGGAGCAAATGGTCGAACAACGGTATGTGATCAAGTTCTGTGCCAAACTTGGCAAAAGTTATACTGATACCAATCAATTGATCCAGCAAGCCTACGGGGACTCTGCTCTATCATCTTTGCTAGTTTCAAAGTGTTTGAACACGTTTAATGAGGGCCGGGAAGAGGTGATCAACAATCCCTGCTCTGGATGGCCATCAACCAGCCACACCAACAAAAATGTGACTCATGTGCATGATTTGTTGAACTCTGACCATTGAATGAGTGTTAGGATGATTGAGCAGACACTGAATGTCGTGGTGGAATCGTATCTCGTTAGGATTGGTCAGTAAACGTTGCACGATCTATTAGATTTGAATGGACAGTGGACTTGACATAGAACTACAGACAAGCAGAGATGCTGATTGGTTGACTGCCGGCCACCGTCACGCATATATAAGGTCAGTTTGAATGGAAAAATTAAAAATTAGAAATTGGTTTCGTCTTGCTAAGGAGAGATAAACATCATCTGGCTAATAAGAAGGTATCGTCTGGCCAACAAGAAGTAGATTTCGTCTCGCTACTGACAGGTTGTGATTGCTGGAAGTGCTACTGCATTGTAAGGTGTCTTCCTGAACAAACTGATACAAGATACGAACTATTTGCAATTATTGGACTGTTAAGTGTGTAGTAACTTGACTCTGAACCTTCAAATAGTCACTGTGCCCACTATCATGACAAATGATCTCAACATGTGAAAGGTGTGTGTCAAGCTGGTCCTCAAAGTGTTGATGGACGAGCAAAAGGCCAATTGAGTGATGATAGCAAATGAACTTTCAGAACGTGTTCAAATTGAGCCTGATTTCTAGACAACTAGTAGCCTAGGACGCCCCCTAGTGGGCGTTCTTTACAAATTTCATGAGGCACGGTTCCTTTGACTTTTTTGTTCCTATCAATATGCTCTACAGCTCTTAAAATCCGAATGGTAAGATTTACCCTCCAGATGAAGAGGTGGCGACATCCCCAAACTGTAGACCCCTGTACTAACAATAAAGTCAAAGGAACCATACTCCTACTCGCAACCCTTCAAGAGATATAACCCCCTGAAATAATAAATTCCTGTTACAAATATACTGAATTATTTATATTGTTATATTGACCAAATAATAATTTATTGGCCAAATGAATAATAAAAATTTATATTGTTAATTTGAATGTTTGAAATATGACACACGATAGGGGCGCCTCTAGTGTCCGTTATCAAACGGTTACGGGACAGACAGAAGATGGATACCCGTTGAATGGGTTATATATATAGATGTTATTACCAGGGATAAAACATTGGTATTTGAGTACGACCCAGAGGCAAAGTGCCAGAGTGCCAAATGGCACACCCTGGCATCCCCAAACAAAAGGCGGCAAGAACGAGTAAGTCAAAAGTGAAAACAATGCTGGTTGTGTCTTTTTCGACACTAAGGGTGTGGTCCACAAGGAGTTTGTACCTCAAGGACAGACCGTCAACACTGCCTACTACGTGGATGTTCTCGAAAGATTGAGAAAAAAAGATCCTTCGTGTGTGAAAGGAGATTGCCACTACCTGCGTGCTCCATCATGATAATGTTCCCAATCACACTGCTCTACACATCCACGAGTTCCTGGTGAAGTGCAATTTGTCAACGCTGCCACAGCCCCCTTACAATCCCAACTTGGCTCCGGCAGACTTCTTTTTATTTCCAAGAATTAAGACTGCCCTCAAAAGACACCGTTTTTATAGCATTGAGGCAATCCAAGCCACCGTGATGACGGCTCTGAATGAGGTTCCCGTCAAGGCATTCCAGGGCACATATCGTGCCTGGGAAAACCGCTGGAAAAAATGTGTAGATGCACAAGAGGTGTACTTTGAAGATTTCTAAACATTTGTAACTATATCTTGAATAATTTTTTTTTTTACGACAACACTTGCATTACTTTATGAACACACCTTGTAAAATGAGTGTATGCAAAACAAATCACAAAATATTAGTCACCACATTAGCTTTCTGCTGAAATTTGATCATACATTTTCATATTTAATTCCCTATGAAGTACAAAAGATATAGTCCAGGAACCAAATAGAATACTTTTTCATCATTTATTGAATCCCATTAATAGAAAAAGGAGAAATATTGCATTGAGACCACAAGGAAGGGTTTGGCAAAGAGATTTAGAGAAGGAAACAGAAAAGATTTATTTATTTTTATAAGTAAATAGAAAAGTGCTGAAGGACAGTGGATATCTACCCCCAAAAATTAACAGATATACATAGAAACAAAATGGTACAATGCATTTTTACATTTTAATTTAAAACAAGAAAAATAAAAAAATAAAAAAAAGTCATAAAAATTATTTAAATTTCATGAAATATGATGATAAAAAAGGACCTTTGTAATACATTCAAATGAAAGAATGGAGTGAATACACGAAATGAAGGTTGTAGGTTTTACGGTGCGATACATAAAAGAAGCCAATCATAATAAATAAAGCCACGAAAAAATTTAAAATAAAGCAATTAATCAAAATGTTTGATATGCTCAAAAAAACAAAGGAAAACATAATACAATCATAGCAAAACTAGGATTTTGAGTATACTGTAAGTTGCATAATTTATTAAAAGATAAACTTCATCAAGAGCTCTAGCAATTTTATCCAAAAGAGGAAGACACAGCCATAGACCAAATGAGTAATCCATAATCAGTGTGAGACTGAAAATTAGTAAAAAAAAAAAAAAAAAATACTCTTAATGCACCTTTAGATGAGGTAGGTTTACAGGAATGCCATAATGGACGAGTATAGGAAATATAGCACTCGATAAAATAGCATAAAAGAGAGTTGCTGAAATGGACTTAGACTAACATAATATTAATTGTGGGGAGCGTGAGGTATTGTGGCAACAGAAAAATAAAAAATTTACAACAAATAAAAATTTAGATAGGCCTGATGAAGATCATCAAGTAGGCCAAAAATGTTAGTTTGCATTAAAATATTGCTGAAAAGCAAAATGATGTCTTTTGTATAAGTTTTTGATTTTTAGTTTGTGTATGTGTCTTATACTTTAATATTATTTATTTAATATTTTATCAAATTGAAATCTTCTTTTGAAACATTCACACTTAAAAAATGTTTTTTTTTAAATTTTTTTATAGAATAAACTTTATTATATTGTTATATAAAGTTTTCAGATTATACTAAAAGTATCCTATTTTAGTACTACTGTTTTACACAATAATTTTATTTCAAGTATTTAGTTCATCAGATTAAAATTCTTTCCAGTGTTTAGTAATTTATTATTCTAATGTTTAATTTATTTATGAGTGAATCCCAATTATATTTCATTAACATATACTACTTACCCTTTGGTAACAGCTAGGAAGCACCTTTTCTAATTCTTTTGGAGTTCTTTGCATCAAAATATATATAGAATCTCTCAAAAGTGGCAGCACACTAAAATGTGTAAAAAAATATATAAATTATATTTTAAATTAAATACTTAAATCTTAACACATGCTAATGCTGCAGTTTTCTATTATTTGGAATCTTTACAAACTAATCAAATGATAACACTGGATTTATTGGGCCATAACTCAACTAATTAAATATATAGATATAGAGCAATGTAAACTGAAGGTAGTCAATTAACTTACTATCTTGTATTAAATTTAATAAGCTTTGGTAAACTATTAAGTGTAATATAGTTATAATTATTATGTAGTTGTGTCTTGTCCCCATAGCATCAGACACTGAAACACCACCAAAACAATAATAATATTTATTGTTATCGGTTATAATTATTATTATAAAATACATTAATAATTACCTAACACCAATCAATGTAGCTATAAACATTGAACAAATAGGATCAGCAATCATCCATCCAAATTGATTCATTAAAATAGCAGATATTATTACACCAACACTTCCTAACGTATCAGCCATTATATGTAAAAATACACCTAAATAATAGAGAATATTCGTTTTTATTTAAACAAATTAAGTTTATGCATTAAAATATTTAAAGCAATGTGAAAGAATGATGTTGTAATCAGAATAGAAATCAATATACAGTATTTTTGTTTAATACTATAAATGCAAACTTTCAGTATTAAACATGCAGGAAAATGTGCAGGATAGATGTCAAACTTCATTTTGTTTACACCATTCTACGTATCTATCATTATAGACAAATTTACATTTTTTAAACCATTTAATTAAAGATTGCCCAAAATTTCAAATTCTATTTTCAGTTAAGTAAAGTTTAAAACAAGATCTCTTATTTGCATTGTTTTAAATAAGATAATCTTCAATTTATAGATACTATGCTAATAATTTGAAAGAATGATTGTGTTTAAAAAATGTATTTAGAGGAAAGAAATTACAACACTCTTGGATTCATTTAAACAGAACATTTTTAGATTTAAAAATGTTCTAATAAAAAAAAACATAGAATTAATAGATTGCACTTAAACATTATAAACAATATGAATACTTTATAAATATGGTAAATAATAATAAGTAATGATCAGATAATAAATAAATTAAATCATAACAAGAATGATTCTGATGTTTCTATAAACTTGAAAAAGTAGAAAGTTGTTATTTATTTACTTTTTACATGAAACAATTTGGTACTAGAGGAGGTATTATGGTGCCATGTCTTAATAAATTTAATAATTATTTTTTTAATTAAATAATTTAAATTAAACTGGAAGAAAAGAATTGGCCAGAGTGGGACTCGAACCCACAACTGCCACTTATTGTGCGGATGCATTGCCAATTATGCTACCCAGACCTCTAGTCTGATTTCAACTTTCAATATACAGTCGACCCCCTATAATGCGGTAGATATGTTCCACTTTATAAGAATTTCACGTTGTAGGAATCCTTAAATACATGAGCCAATCACAACCCAGCATGTGTGCAGTTTGCGGACTACGGCTGTTTGAAAGGTTTCCATCCATAACATTAATCGATTCTAGACTAATTTGACTCAACATTTCCAAAACACATATAATTTTTTGGGAATNAGACAAATTACTTGTTATATTGTTAATAGGAGCAAATAATTTAATATAAAATACTGTATCAATAACTGTATAAATTAAATAAAATTCCAAAATTTATAAAAAGTACACTATATTTGTTATGATAATTTACTTTTACAAGAAAGTATATACTTTTCCACAAGATACAAAACAATTTGCATTTTTATCCTTATCCATAAATTAAAATTTGCACCAAAAACTTTTGCATTTTACTAAGCGTGGTTAAATAACGGACTGCCAAAGGACCAGCAAATTTGCAAAATTCTATATTATGCCGGAGCCTGATTATCATACTGTTATATTTCTTGTAACATTATGCAAATATCAGTTTAAAAACTTTAATCGATGGCATTACTTTGTTCTGTTAACCTAGTTTACCAGTGTTTTGCTTATTTTACAAAATCATCTGCTGCGGTGTAGTTTAGTTCCAACTTAAATAACAGAATACTGTTCAGTTTTTATATAAATTTTACACTTTTAATTTATAATTATTATATATTAAAAAAAAAGTATAAGATATTATTCTTAATATTAATGTTTTTATCTCTGATCAATATTATTAAATAATTGAATATGATAAACAGCAGCTTTTAGTCGAGGAATCTCGAGGAATACGAATTGTTAATCTTCGAGATATAATCTAAAATGTCCCAGTTGTAATATGTATCCGTTAAGAGCAAAACATTTATTGTATGTCAACTTATTAAAACAATCTTCATACTAAGAAAACACCATTCAAATATCAAACTTTGCAATTTTCATTAATATAATGACTAAATGTTGTCAACTGTATTAATTACTACAATTATAGATGTGCTAATTCGGCAATGGCAAACCCACAATTTCGAGGTCGAATATTTAGAAAGTATTAGTTTTTATAAATTATAAAAAAAATATTTCATAGGTTTCAAAACTTTGCATACGCGGTAAAAAGCGGGCTCCCGAAGCTGTGGTGAAAAGTTAAGACACCGATTACGAACCTCGGGTAAAGTTATCGATTTAACGACTGCAATTTCCCATTAAATGAAATACTTTTTCCCCATTATGATGCTGCTTTTTTGTTATTTTTCAGAGTAAAGTATGATAAATATCATATTTTATTGATCTTAAAAGCAATATGAAGAAAAATATCAAAGCAATTTGTATTTTTACAGCTTGATTTGCTGAATTCAGTTTGAATATTTTAAAATTAATTAGTTTTTTATATTACATTCTGTAGTTATATATATAGCATTTATTTATATGTACAACAGACTAAAAAAACTAAAAATAGACATTACTTGTTGTTTACTTTATAAATAAAATATTTTAACACAGATTTAGTAATTTACCTTATCTATTTAACTATTTTTATAATATGCTATTTTATTTAGATAAACTTAAGAATAGATTTGAAATTTTTTGAAATTATCATCTCTGAAATCTACAAGGCAAACAAATATTTTATTTTCTAAAACAAAAACAAAGTTGAATGTAATAGATGAAATAAAATCTGTTTTGTTAACCTAACAGGTGTTTAACATTCATTCTCTTGTTGGAATTTTCCTGTTCTATAAAACACTGATCCCTGATAACTAAGATTTTTTTTCTTCAAAAATAAAGGAATATTACAATATTCATTGAAGCAAATAAAGCTTTCTCATCGTGCTAATGTCAGCCATTACAGAGAGAGTCATTTTTCCAGTAACAAAAAATAATTTCGATCTTT
Organism: Centruroides sculpturatus; assembly: GCF_000671375.1. NCBI lineage: Eukaryota > Metazoa > Arthropoda > Arachnida > Scorpiones > Buthidae > Centruroides > Centruroides sculpturatus. The sequence continues at coordinate 356,390 of NW_019384961.1, read as the reverse complement.
TCTACAATGTGTCTTGCTTTAGTAAACCTCCACGAATTACAGATCAATGAAAATTTATATGTGACAATACTGAAATAGTTTACTACTTATAAAAACTGAAAGTACATTAAGGTACATTAATTATAAGAGAGTTTATAGATATTAATCACTTATTAATTTAGAAATAAGTTATCTTATTCTCAATATAAATAACATTTAGTATTTTTAATGTCGTCGTTATGTAAAAAAAAAATTATTTTAGTAAGTGATTAAGATAAGAGATGAGAGATATGTAGAACATAGGAAAAAACTTTTCCTTATCGTGTTTCCTTTTATGAATTTTTTTATGTATTTTTGCAAATTATTTAAAATTTCATTATTATTGCTAAATCAATTCATCAGAAATTTATCATTTGGACTGTGCGAGACGACCAAAAGCCTAAATAGCAAATTATAATGTATATAAAACATTTAAGTTTTATAAATTTAATTTAAATTGTTAATCAAAATTCAATTACAATATAAAATAATAATGTAGAATTAAATAAAATGAAGCGCGCTAGTTAGAACTCAAACTTGTTTTGTATTTATTTAAAACTATTCATTTTTATTATTATATATAAAATTTAAAAAGGTTATCATTCCATTTCTCTATATTCAAATAAAATTATGTATAAACCTAAAAATTAAAAATCACAGGTATTTCTGAAAATTTGAATAAAATTTATATTATATCTTAAACAAGACAGAAAATTTCAAGCATGTAATTCCCACGAATACTGTGATAAAATATAATGAAAAAAAAAAAAATAATA
>NW_019384961.1:321336-350306 GCF_000671375.1 Centruroides sculpturatus | reverse complement strand
TTCTGATCTAAACATCAAATTAATTATACACTATAAAAGGAAAAGGAAAGTTACTGTTAAGTCAGAACAAAGATCATCTAAGCTATGTAAGAGAGAGAGGGAAAAAAAATGTAGTTGTCAAAACAAATGTGATGCTGAGATAAACAATGTGATAGATCATAGTGGAATGTCAACCCAGAGACATGGAACTTTGACTGAACACTCGTATACAAGCAGTCTAAGTTAGAAAATTGGGAAAGGTTGACAGTCAAAGGACATCTCATTAAATCATCAAAATTCTAAGACATCAGAGAGAAGGCAGTAATGAAGTAAAATATAAGTGCAAGTTTCACAGTTTCATCAACACCTCCCAGTCAGAGTTGATAAATGGTATATCAAGTAGACTCTCTGAAGTGGACCTTTCTCATGACCCAAACAGGTCTCGGTTTTCACCTAGAGACAGGAGAGCAACCAATTGGGAAGTGAAATGATCAAAAAGCAGATGGAGAGAGAAAACATGAAAATCCAGAATCCAAGGTCAAAGCACAGTTTATAGCGAATTCTGTCCAACATTAACCTGTGCCATCTGGAGGGATGACATCGCTAATGGCTCAGACAGTGTTGCCTTGAACAACTACCAGAGTCTCCCATCTCGAAACGGACTTGTCAACGTTACTGCCCCAGGGCTACCGTCGTTCACCGTCCACCAGATGATCACCATCAACTGTTCCGTAATGCTTGAATCACTGCTCGTTATTTCCATTCACCAACTCTGGAACAAATTGTTATTGTATAGTGTAAGTTACCTTCTGTTATAATAAATGGTTTCTATGTTAGACTTTAATAATTATTACAATAATTTAGTATTATAGCCGTTATCTAGTCCGATGACATAAGGCATTGGTTAGCTTGTAGTTTTATAATGTATTGGGTTTTAGTGATGACGTTTGTTTACTTTTTACATAAAATACAAAATTACTTGTCTTTAAAGATAAGTATTGGCTATTTCCCAATTAACAAAAATATCCATTAAACATATGACAGAATAGGAAAATACTTAACTTAATGTAAGAAAGTTTTATTATAAAAACAGCTTTGTGAATGTAGTGTGCAATTTTAGTTAAATGGCAGTCAATAAACATATAAGACAGATATGGTGTATGAAGCGTGGACTTTCTCATAGCACAGCATGCCAAGTTTAAACTTACATTTCTGCTAGAAATTGATTTTATTTTAATTTTTATTTAAAGTATTATTTCTTTGATTTTTTTGCTGGTTGCTTGAGTTCTAGTTAATGGACAGTCTATCGTATTTTATATTATATGTATATATAAACAAATGTATATTAAATAAAAGATAAAAAAAAGACATTAAAAGGCATCATAATAAATAAGTTTTCTACATAAGTTCTTAAAGCAAGTAAAATTACAATAAAGAAAATCTTCAACTGAAAAGATGGCATTATTGCTTTAAAATGGAGGGAATGTCTGGATAAACAAAGATGGTAATTAGAAAACACAATTCTTAGAGGAGGATGAATGCAAAACTAAAAAGAGGGAATCATTAAAATATTTAAAAGACAAAATACAGTTGAAATAAATAAAGAAGTAACATAAATCTTTGAAATGTTAATTTGGCTAATAGATGTTTATAGTTGTATGTAAACACCATGAGAAGTAAAGCAATGGCCAGCTAAAAGTCATGGAAGGCCTATTAAGTTGTCCTGAGTCAGTCCTTGAGTTACTGTAAACAACTTATTCAAAATTGCAATTGTGTAAATTATTGCATCACATTTCTTATTGTCTGTGTTACTTTTCTAGAATTATTTTTTTGGTTTTCACTTAACAATACCTGGCCACTTACACCAATACAAACAAAAACTAGTTTTTAAAAAATAAACCCACAGATTTGAATAGCTTCACACTCCAAATGGCTTTAAAAAGTGGACCCATAGTGGGTCCAATTGAATTTAAATGTGTATGATGTTATGAAGCTGTATGATTTATTGGAAATCATATATAAAAGTGTAAGATAAATCTATTCTGGACAATAAAGAAAAAGGTAGAAAATACACAACTTCATATATGCTGATACATTACATAGATGATATTCTGTGCACTGTCATTACTGCAGAGCCAGACTACAATATAAGTAATCATAATTAACAACAGAATGACTTCAGAAAATATCAAAATATGTTATTTTTAGCATCTTATTCCATTTAGACCACTGACTGGAGGAAATGAGTGGATATTCCAGCAAGATAATGCATTTAATCCATCATAAAAATTGGTTTAAACAAGAAAAAAATAAATGTAATGGATTGACCATTACATCTATTTTTTTCTAGACTTAAATTTCATGGAAAATCTGTGGCTAATGCTTTCTCAAATGATAATGCTAACAACAAATAATACACAACCGCTGATGAACTTAAGAGTTCAAATTTATAATTGTTGGAATAAAATAAACTTACATAACTGCAACATTTGTCAGAAATAATACCTAATAGAATTTACAAGCTAAATCAATATAAAGGAAATTTACAAAAAGTTTTAATAATTAATATAAAGGGCAAAAATACTGCTGTATGTATAATTATTTTATTTTTTAATTATGTTTTGGTTGCAAGTTTTATATTAATATCTCACTCAGGAATTTGAATATTTTTATTTATGAATATGATATATTTGTGAGTAATTATTTATAATAAAAAATCTATTAATTGTTAAATTGGTATAAATAAACATTGTGTGAAGTTATACATAAATTTCAAGTGTATGTATAATTTCTTTACAGACCTTTAAATCACACATCTATATTAAGTAACAAGACCTGTTCAACCAACAAATACAACCTTTATTTAGTCTATTAACTATAGCATTCAAGAAGTATGTGGAAGCAAAGACATCTAACAAGAGGAAGGCTGTAATAGCAACAATTGGGATGAAAAAGAAACTTATCACAAAGCACGAAAGCGGTACATGCGTGGTGGATCTGGCAACCACATTTCAGATGCCGAAGTCGACAGTGTGCAAACAGTAAATGGAATTTTCATTTTATTATACAGTATTTATATATATTATTTATTGTTTTTGTGTTTTAATTTATTATTGGGGCCTTTAGTTGTCTTATTTTTACCTTAAATTACTGTTGATTAGACTTCAAACAGCTTCCTGGAATGAATTAAATTTGGAGACACCACTGTACAAGTTTTAATCCTAGGAATAATTTTTTATAAGTACAAAAAATATAGTTTCAGAGAAAAAAATTATTGTTTTTGTAAATTGTACTAACATAGTAATAAAAAGAATGCATAAAATAATATGTTGTGAATAATAATTTATTCTTAATATCACAAAGATCAGATTTATGATTAGAAATGAACACAATGAAAGTTATTTAATATTATATCCATTTCTGCACACTATAACTAAAGTTTTTTTTTACTGTCTTCTCTGACTTCTAGTGTTAGTCTGAGTAAACCACCACCATCATCTATCTATACTCAACTATAAACAAAATCAGTTATAAACACAGAAAACAAAATTGTTAAATGTCTTAAACTCAATTGTTTTATCTGAATATTTCCAAACAAAAAGTTATACTAACTCAATAAATAGAAATTATGAAAGAATTTTTTTTAAATACTGACAAACAAAAGCCATATTTACCATGCATAATTTGACTTTGAGAAGCGTCTTGTTTATGATCATCATCTTCACAATTACTGTTACCTCCTGAAATGAATATATATACAATTATATATTATACAATTTCTATTATATATTAAAAAAATTTGAATATTTAATATTTGTGCAATACATCAAATTCCTAATACACTTTTTTTATCCATATATTTTTTATTTATACATATATAAGAATTTTCTCTATTGTATAAAATTGATTTATAGAAAAAAATCTACTAAAGCTGCAATTTGGCTAATAAAATTACTAAATTACTTTAAATTCCTATTTAATTTGATATATAATGAATAAGGATTTGTAGATATAGATTTAATTATAGATAAATTTGAATTTAATGCAGCACTCGATTCTGATTCAGTAATGGTTTATTTTCATTCTATTGATTGTTTTCTACTATCTGACAAAAATTTATGATGTGTGCCAAAGAATTTTAGTTTTTGATTTTATTTATATGTCATCCTGAAAAATATGCAAATTAGTACTCCATAAAAAATGCATTAAACCACAATAAATACAAATAAGCAAAAGCATTACAATTATGTTTTAAAAGAATTAAATGTTAAATTATTTAATAATAATAGTAATAACTGGAAAAAAGGATGAGAAAACTATTTGTTATGAAAAAATTTGATAAAAATTGAAAAACCTAAAATGTTTTATTTTAAATGTTGTCAACATATGAAACTAGGCATTATATTATCTAACAAAAGATCTACGCTTGTTGGAAATATGAGAGAACACATTTAAAACTATAACAAATAAATGAGCAAATTTTTACGTATTAGACCTTTGACAGGGTTTGAGGTAAAATGTATATCTACATTTTTAGACATGAATGTGTTTAATCTGACCCTGTTCACATCTGCTAAAAAATTTATATGTTTAGTTTCTAATTGTATTTTCAATTGCACATAAAAAGCATTTTGTAAATTTTGATGTTCTGATTCTAAAATTTTCACTGTAAAATACAAAATTACATAATACAGGCTAATGCATAAATCATAATACAAGAAATATTTGAGACTTTGAATTATCTAAGATTTCTGCACAATATGATAAATGCCATATAACTGATGCAATTTATTAAGCAATCAGGATACAGTACAGTAGACCCCCCCTATAATTATGGTCCCTATAATTACAATTCCTATAAAACTGTGAAAAAATTGCGACGGTATCCGTAAAAACCGGTAAAAAACTCCTATAATTACGTAAAACGTCATCGGGCAGCCGAACTACTTTCCCACCGTTCGTAGCGCCACGCTACGGAGAGATTTCTATCATCTGGACAGTATTATATATAAATTATATATAAATTAGGTACTGTATATATAATTATATATTAACTTATTGTAACTTTGTTATAATTAAATATATAATTTCCGCCGTCTAGCGTGGCGCCACGCTACGGAGATTTTTACGCTAACTATCGTCTGTACAGTATGTAAATTAGGTACCGTAAGTCTAATACAGTACTGTAATTTTATACATTTCTTGTGAAAGAAACATTTCTTATTCAACGGCGATAAAAATTATTTATATTAATGATGTCTCCGAAGTTTTCACAGAAAAATAAGTTATCAGAAATCGGTCGTGGTTTGGTGTGCTGCTTCGCGACGAAAACAAGCTTTAGCAATGGCGATGTCGAATGGTGCACAGTCGGTAAGTAATCCTACAATTTTTTGTTTATAGCGTAGTTTATCCGGATTATTTCCAAAAAATATATACGTATTTTGGAAATGTTGAGTCGGATTAGTCTAGAATCGATTAATTTTATAGAAGAAAATCTTTCAATCAGCCGTAGTCCATAAACTTCACACGTGTCGGACTGTGATTGGAAGGACTCGTAAGAAATCAGATTCCTAAAGAATGGAACGTATCTATGATCTTATAGGGGGGTCGACTGTATACCGAATGCTATTTTTGTTAATTAATAACAATAATACAAATAAACTGAAAGTAAACAGCATGTGTCCAATGAGAACCTCACAGGTTACCAGACAGGTTTTATAAAAAGTAAAGCAGAATTTCTCGAAATGTAGCTTAAATTTATTTTAAAGTGGTCCAAAAAGTAGTAAGTTACCCAAATGTATTAGCCTAGAGCCCTACAAATACCAGTAGCCCAATTTTGCAATCCTAAAATTCAGCAATATTTTTTCTTTATGAGATATGAGAAAGAAAGGGTATAACATTCTTGAAACCATGTTGATATTTTTTTCCTTTGTTCAAACACAATATAGTGCAAAGCGGTTGAGTGATTGCACTATATTGTGTTTGAACAAAGGAGAAAGAAAGGGTAGTCCATGATGGGTAAGGTGACACCTGAAAATGTGTTACTGTAAAAGCAAAGCCATATTGACCAGATTAGAATTATTCTTGGTCTATTGTTCTCTTATAGCATGGAGGCACTTCAATCTAAACAAATGAGTTAACATACGCATATCACAGTTTGGACAGAATTTTTACTTCAAATTTTAAAGTAGCCATATTTTGAACCAAATGAATTCCTTAACATGTAAATTGCTATATCTCCAGCTGGGAGAAAAGTACAGTTATGAACTAATGAGATTTTGAATTATCCGTGTTCGAATTAATGAGAATTTCCTGTATTACATTTCTTTAAAGATTAACATTAAAATCATTACATACATTTGTAATGTTTCATATTTTAAATTAAAAAAAGAATAAACTTACCATAATCATGTGAATGCCCATGCCCATGCCCATGAGATTGCGAATGTGAATGACTGGAATGACCATGTGAGTCATGCGAATGTCCATGACCTATATAAGCATATAATTTGCAATTGAAAATTTACAGGATATATATGAAATACATATTGGACAATTTTTCATATCCTTAAATTTATCTTAAAAAGAAACTAAGTTAACCAAGCTCTGAAATATATGCTAAATATAAGCTATAAACATAATAATTTTATTTTAATTCCTTTTTTCTTTATAAATTAAATTTTATTTATTGTTGTGTCTTAACTTCTTAATTGTCATCCTTACATTTTTGGGTAAATTCTTCAGGAGAATGAGTCAAAATGCTTAAAATTGAACACGTACAATATGAAAATTCAAATTTAAACATAAATAAGATGTAGGCACAAGAACATATATTTGTAAGTAAACATTCTAATGCAAGTTATATGACAAGAAGACAACCATAATAAATTCCAGCACAAATGTTTAATGAAATTGACAAATATTTTTGGCCTTGAATAGGGCAGTTTCAGATCAAAAATTGCAAACCTACAGAATTCAGCATTCAAATTCTACAGATTTACAATTTGATCTGAAGTTAGCCTATTAATGAGTTTAAAAACATTCATCAATTTCATTAAATGTTTGTGATGGAATTTATTGCAGGTGTCTTTTTGTCTTATAGTGTTATATATGCCAGTTTCTAAAAAGTTTTTAAGTAGCAATTTGTTAGATCATAATCTATTATTTACATTAGTTTTTCTCAAATATCTTCCATTCTCCTAAAAGTGCTTAAAATATTTACAAAAATACAGCTTTACAACAGCAAAAAATTTCAGTAACATATTTTAAATCTTCGTAAATTTATATCTTAAACAATGGTTCTAAATTATTTAATAAATTATTAAAATTATAATTATTAATTTAGTTAAGAGATGGTGCCCGACGTCTACCTCTAGTAGCAAATTACTTAGCATTAATTATTTAAAATTATTGGAGTTATAGCCCGATTATTTAGGCAATCGTTTGGTGATATTGCTTAAAAATAATCAACAAACATCAAAAGTAAAAATTATTAAAAATAATTTGATATAATAAAATATCATTTCTAACAAAAAATATTTCAAAAATGTAATAATAATTTCTTAATTTCAATACATAAATTTAAAAAATTTCCTTCAAGTTTCAAATGAAAATGGTATCTTGCCTACTAAGAGCAAAATGATTCAAAATGAAACTTATTTTTAATATTTTGAAAAATTTTAATTATGATATTTGTATCCAACTGAATTAGAGTTAATGTTTCAATTCATATTCATTATATAGAAATATTAATACATAAAGTATTTTTATATTAGTAATTAATTTCAAATAAAATCTAATGCAGACGGTATACTTTTCTAATTACTTATGTAATAAATAAGTAATTAGAAATTTACTTATTTATTACATATATATGTATAAGTAAAATTATTATTTTTTTATATATTATGTGAGGTTCTAGACGAGGTTAAACATCAAATTAATTATACACTATAAAAGGAAAAGGAAAGTTACTGTTAAGTCAGAACAAAGATCATCTAAGCTATGTAAGAGAGAGAGGGAAAAAAAATGTAGTTGTCAAAACAAATGTGATGCTGAGATAAACAATGTGATAGATCATAGTGGAATGTCAACCCAGAGACATGGAACTTTGACTGAACACTCGTATACAAGCAGTCTAAGTTAGAAAATTGGAAAAAGGGGAAAGGTTGACAGTCAAAGGACATCTCATTAAATCATCAAAATTCTAAGACATCAGAGAGAAGGCAGTAATGAAGTAAAATATAAGTGCAAGTTTCACAGTTTCATCAACACCTCCCAGTCAGAGTTGATAAATGGTATATCAAGTAGACTCTCTGAAGTGGACCTTTCTCATGACCCAAACAGGTCTCGGTTTTCACCTAGAGACAGGAGAGCAACCAATTGGGAAGTGAAATGATCAAAAAGCAGATGGAGAGAGAAAACATGAAAACCCAGAATCCAAGGTCAAAGCACAGTTTATAGCGAATTCTGTCCAACATTAACCTGTGCCATCTGGAGGGATGACATCGCTAATGGCTCAGACAGTGTTGCCTTGAACAACTACCAGAGTCTCCCATCTCGAAACGGACTTGTCAACGTTACTGCCCCAGGGCTACCGTCGTTCACCGTCCACCAGATGATCACCATCAACTGTTCCGTAATGCTTGAATCACTGCTCGTTATTTCCATTCACCAACTCTGGAACAAATTGTTATTGTATAGTGTAAGTTACCTTCTGTTATAATAAATGGTTTCTATGTTAGACACTTGTCATCTCTGTCTCCAGATTCACTGCCGATATGCGGACAGACTATTACTGACGTGGGATTAACCAATTTCCCCCGAAGGTCGCCAAACTCATGCTGATGTCAGAGAAATGGCATTTTGAGTCCCCGATCTCCACCAGGGTTGGGAAACTCACATATATATAAAATAATGATAATTTTACTTACAATAAGCCAAGCATAATAATTTGATTAACTTTAATTATAGATATAGAAAATACATGTTTATGGTTAAATATAATATAATTATGTTAAATAAAACACTAATCTACTAACCCCCATGAGAGTGACCATGTCCATGGCCATGTGCATGACCGTGTTGAAAAGCAAATATTCCTACAAGATTCACCAACAAACCCAATACAGAAACAATAAATAATCTTTCATGCTTGACTTCAGGAGGTTCGATGGCTCTCTATAATAGATATAAAATAATTCTTTATTTTAAGTTGAAATTAAATAAACTAAATCTAAACTTGTTTTTTAAAATTTCACTCATTCATAAAATAAAAATTACTATTTTAAAATATATAAAAATAAAGAATGTTTAAAGATTGAAATTAATAAAAATTCATTGGTTATAATTTCATTAAAAATTTAAAACATTAACAGTATAAGTACATAGTAAATTGATAAATCACAAAATTATTTATACAGTAGAAAAATATGTTAAATTGCATAATAGTTATAAGATTGAAATTTATTTGAAGAAATGTTACAAATCTTCAAAAAAATTATTTTCTTTATAATTGTACAGTTTTCTTTCACTTAAAATGCAACATTTGTTATTGGGCTGCAATTTGAAAAAATTCTAGACCTATAAATTCCCACTGTCTGTCTGTCTTTCCTTAATCTCTACAATGGAGTTAGATAAATGAAAGTCGACACCAGATATGGAACAATTAGGGGCAGGAGGCCCCAATTAATTATATATGAACTTCCAATGCAAACCGGAAGTAACATTATTTCAATTCAAAAATGTTCTCCTGAAAGGAGTTAGATAGGTGACTGGCATGACTCTATTGCTACAGTAGAACCTCAAAAACTCGGCCTAATGTGGACCGAAGGGTAGCTGAGTTTGTGAAAATGCCGGGTTATCGGGAATGGGGTTTAAAAAAATAGTACGAGTGTTTCCTCAGAAAATACTGTATTGTACTTGTATGTATTGTTTACTTGAGAATATAACAGAGAATAAACTGCTCAAATACCCTTAAACAAAGAAAAAGTACGTCCTTTATGAAGGCATAGAGCCTTTACTACATGAAAATGAAAATTAATGAATACACTGTGTACAGTAATTTACCTGATAAGACAGACCTCAGAAAAATACTTTATGAGAGCTTTTATACTTTTATAAAGCTGTCTATAATGAAAATTAATTAACTAAGGATTTTTTTGCCCTGCCATAGTGTGGCCGAGTTATCCGGAGTGCCGGGTTATCGAGAGCCGAGTTTTCGAGGTTCTACTGTAACAGGAAAAGATTGATGTACAGGGGCAAGACACTACTAATTTGAGGTGGAGAAGCATCTATTTTAAATTTAAAAAATTATTAAAAATTGCAGTCCGACATTGTGACGTCGTCACAATAAATAATTGTTTTTCTTCCTTTCAAAGAATTTTTATAATTTTGTTAAATTTAAAAATTTATATAATGGAAAAATTGTATATAGGTTCAAGAATTAAAATAAAACATTAAATTTAGTTTTTAATTTAAATTCACAATCCTTTCTATATATTTCTTCTCTGTTTGGAAAATGCAATAAATAAATACAATATTTAGTTATGATCTAAAACAGCTTTACATAGACAGATTAACCTTTCAAAAATTTGGTTTTAATTTATCGTAAAATTTATAAAACCCCACAAAGTTTATATTTTTGTTAAGTTTTATGTATATGTATACATAAAACTTAACAAAATCACATCCTGTTTTCTTATTTACCCAGGTTTCATTTGTGTGTACAGTATTGCATATGATAGCACATTGTATTACTTGCCCACCTGCCTCCAAAACAATTTAGTACTGAAAGATAACAAATTACATCATTCATTGCCTTCAGGCCAATACACACTCAGTAATCCAGCACTCTGTTCAAGGAATGGCTGGATTAGCAAGAGTCTAGTGTATTTAAATTAAAGAATTCATTATATTTTCTATTTACAGTAAAATTACAGTAAAATATATATTAAATTTAATAAAATCTTATTTTTAATTAACAAAAATTAATAAAATAAATTCTGAAGTTTAAATTTATTATTAAACTCACCTCTACAGCTTCAGAAAAAATAAAAAATGCGATGAAGATTAGAAAAAGTCCATTTACAAATCCGGCTAAAATTTCTGCTCGAACGTAACTAAAATGAAATATTAACTATTATTCACTAATATTGCTGTAAATTAAATTTCTTTGAAAATTTAAATTTTTTAAATGTCTTATTTTAAAATTTCTACAGTTTATATTAGAGTTAAAAAAATAAAAACAAATTAATTATTTCACAAACATCACAAAAAATCTTAAAATTTCTGTACAATTCCTATTACAGTACAAGCTCTTTAAGAGCCCACTCACATTACAGACTAGAGTTTTTCATTTCCCAGTTTTTTGCTTGTCCCTGGATTCCTGGAAAAAAGTGAGCTGTTTCCCGAGATCCCGGGAAATCCCAAGATATAAAGAATGTGTTAAAATCAAATGATATAATTATTTTTCATTTTCTAAAGTAATTTAAATGTTCTGCAACCTCCAAAATTCATAATATTAATAATGTTGTGTAAAATACATTAAAAATTACCTTTGAATTATGTATAAATTTTCACAAATAGAAAAGATTTATTAAAGTTTGTCAGAAACTGCTTACAAAAAAAATGCTTTTGAATTGAGTTGAAAATGTAAAGAAAAAAATGAACTTAGATCAAACTTTTAACTTAGAAGGTAATTTTCGTTTTTTAAATAAAAGATAATACAAAATATTATTGTAAATTTTTATAATAAGATTTTATAACGCAAAGATGGTCAATACTTTGATCACTCGGGTTCTTATTTTAGTAATGAAAAGTCTGCTACCGAGAATGCCCTTTCCGATTCAATCAATGTGGGAGGAATCATCATTAACATCTGTTTTCTCTTTAAATGCATTATGTGTTTTTTCATCTGTTGCCTGAAAGATTTCTAGTTTGTTTTTGAGATGCATTATAGTACTTCTTTTGCTGTCTAGTATTCTTGATTTGTCTACTTCGGCTGCTTTAATAGCAGCATCAAGCTTACAGCCTGATAATTTGACAGTTCATTTGGCTTTAATAATCAAGTTTATGAAGAAAAACTTCATACTTGCATACTTCATACTCATTTGTATCCTAGCCCAATTTACTCAACCTGGCATAATGCACTTTTAAGTTATTGAAGCTACTGGGCATGGTTAAAAACAGCATAAGCACAATTATTCCAGATATTACAGGTTCTGACAAGTAAAGAATTTTCAGTTCTGTCACAAATAGGCAACATATTGATTATTGACAATCTGTGACATGCCATGACAAGCAAGAATTTAAAAACTAATAAGCAGGCTTAATACAAATGTATATTGAGAGTTTATGAGTTAATTATACTTTCTATTTGCAAAATTTCCTCAAATTTAACACAATGTAAGAAAAAAGTGAATTTTTAAGAAATTTGCAGGATTTCCGGGATATTTCCCAGATTAAAAAAACAGCCAAGATGCCGAGTTTCCTGGGATCCCATTGGAGAAACCCTATTACAGACTAAACTATCATATGATAGTTTAGTCTGTAATAGGGTTTTAGTCAAATTGGAGTGCATCCCCACACACTGCTACAACTAAACTGTTCAGTTGGTGATGGATGCGCAGACTGGCCAATAGCCAATTGCTTTACTCAATAAGCTGCACTTGGATTGAATGCTTGTGTTTTAACAGAAATGTTGTCAAGAAGAGCTGCTATTATTACTCTTATTATAAAATGAAGGAGAAAAATTGCAGTCGCATACATCTTCATGTAATTTATACTAGTATTACTGAGTTATATAACTAATTTTTATCCGATCTTTTTATACAAAGCTGATCATTTCTCAATCTCTTTAATTAAAGTTTCGATTGATTTGCCTATTATAAGCAACCCACACGCACAGCCCAACACTAACGTTCAGAGTGAACTGAAGGCAATGCACTGACTAATAGTCTGTGCACTAGCATAGTCTGCCATACTGTTTAAGCAGTCAGCCGATAGTTGGCAAACTATTAAGTTTGAAGGGAATTGTACTGCCTATTAAACTTTATTATCGGCTTTATCTTGGATATAATCTTGGATTGTCCAATAATAATTTGGCATGCTAGTATTCTACAAAATAGAATTTGTTTGAGAACGTGGAGCATACAACCCCTGATAGAAGCATTCTACATGTCTAGAAATTGAATTAGTATATGCACATGAATAATTGTGAATATTGATTCCACACAATACGTTCATTAACATTTTTGCAGGTTTTTCAATAAATCTTAACACAGTACAGTCATGCAATGTATCATCTTCAGAGTGTTATGGGGGGTTATGGGCTTAAGGGGTTAAAGTGTTTGACATAAACAAATTGGAAGCAAACAGCAGTATGTGCTGGTACAAAATGTACAACAATGTGTTAAAATTCAGGTCACCTGTAACTAGTTTATTGAATTTTGCAAAAATACAAAAATGGTCAGTAATGCAGTACCAGTCTAATCCTGTATGAGCCAGATTAATAAATTTCTACTGTGTAGTGTTTTTAAAAAATTTGTCATATAAATTTTTATAATTATTTTAACAATTGGAAAACACCATATACTTTTGGTACTTATCTGTTAAAAACCTACAGGTGTTGTTTCTGTGACACATTCTGATATTGTACCATGCTATGTCTTGTTTCATAAGCAATGCAACAGCTTGTGACAATGCAGCCTAATTGGATTATGATTTCAAATGAGGAATTAAAGGATGCAAAAATTAAAATCTAAGTAAGAAATAAATATTTGTTTTGAAAATATTAAAAATATTATTATTATTAGTTTTTTTTGTATTTAATCTCAGAATTATTTACTTTTAAGAAATTGGAAATACTCTGACTGTTCTCTGTCAGTATGCAAATTAGTCCATCAGTTTCAGGTTACATTACAAAAACACAGTTCTCTTCAGTATACTGATGAGGAGAATGGTGTTTTTATTGACTTTTCAATTTGTTTGTGCATGAATAAAATGTAGTTCATATTCTGAAGGACTATAATATACCATATTATATTTCCAATGTTTTCAAAAATTTTAATAAATTGTAATTATTTTAAATGTGTTAAAACCCAAGATGAACTTGTAACAAAGCAAATTGTACGTGTGATTTTTGTTTATGCACTGATGCATAGATTAAAAGTTAGACTTATCATTTCTTTTAGATTTGAATTTGTAGGGTTGAGGAATTGTTGTCATCAAAACTTTGTCTGCAATTTTTAAATGTGAATCACTATTCTAAGCTTAAGAAAGTAAGTGTAGCATTCCTTTAAACTGCCATTCAATTAGTAATGAGTAAATGTTTTAATGTAAGAAAATTATAAGTATATAATTGTAATATTTTAGATTAATCATTTTGGTTATATTCAAATAGATTTTGATTTTGATATATTTTCAATTGTGATGCAAACAATTCCATGTGTCATCTGTATTCCATGTTGCTTCATTTTGGGGCATTGGTGCACACAGTGGTGCACCAATGCCCCAAAATGAAGCAACGTGGCATACAGATCTTTAATAGATACAATTTTTTCAGTATTATTTTGTTAACGTATCATTATATGTATATATATTAGTTTAAATTTCTCAGTCAAAGATAATTGAGTAGTAGTAATAATCTGCTAAATTAATTTTTAAAAGTTAAATTATTAATAGTAATCTTTGTATTCTGGATATAGAAATACAGTCAACCCCCTATAACGCAGTAGATACGTTCCACTTTATAAGAATTTCACGTTGTAAGAATCCTTAAATATATGAGCCAATCACAGCCTGCCATGTGTGCAGTTTACGGACTACGGCTGTTTGAAAGGTTTTCTTCCATAAAATTAATCGATTCTAGATTAATTTGACTCAACATTTCCAAAACACGTATAAGTTTTTGGGAATAATCCGTATAAACTATGCTATAAACGAAAAATTGTAGGATTACTTACCGAGTGTGCACCGTTCGACAATGCCATTGCTTAAGCTTGTTTTTGTCGCTGAGCAGCGCATCGAACGGCGGGCACGTTTTCTGATCAGCAAATTTTTCGCAGAAAAATAACTTAACTTTGGAGACATCATTAATAGAAATAATTTTTATGGTTGTTGAATAAGAAATGTTTTTTCACAAGAAATTTATAAAATTACAGTACTGTATTAGACTTACAGTACCTAATTTAGGCCTATATACTGTACAGACGATAGTAAACTCAACTTACCCGCCTAAACTCTTCGTAGTGTGTAAATAGTTCGGCTGCTCGTCCACTATTGGTCCAGATTCGACCAATCCTGTCGCGGCACGAGTCGGCGATGACGTTTTACCGCATTTTATGAGTCTCTTTTAGCGTCTTTATACAAATACGGTCGCAATTTTTTTGCCACAATATACAAATCCGCATTATATGAACCTGCGTTATAGGGGGGGTTGACTATATATTTAATATTAAAAAAATCATGTGAATTATAATTCAAATGATAAATATGTAGAAATTTGTAAATTCTTTTTCTGTTGATCTCCATAAGCATTCTAAGATTTCATATCATCTCTGCATAATTAATGTAATTTATTAATCTAAAGCTTATTGTCACTTTACAGAATGTTTCAGATTGTATTTTTATCTTTATTTTATCTAATAATAAAAATCAAAAATTAGTTTTTATTTACATATTTAAACAAAGTTTTAAAAACAAATTTTATAATCTATAGTCTCATTAAATATACTAAGCTGATAACTGAATTAAGTTATTACTACAGAAATTAATTACTTCCTACTTAATAATAGTTTATTTATTTCCTACTGTTTTTTTAATATCATTAAAACTAAATTGTATTTAATTTATACATTTAATTAGTAATTCAAATTACACTTATAAATGTTTACACAAACTTGATATTAGAATGACTACTAAAAATTTATGACATAATTATTAAAGCACATTATAGTAATTGGTTATATTTATTTTTTGAAAATAAAGGAATATTTATTTTTCAATAAATGTTTCAAATTTAGTGTTTTAAAATGCATATTTACTTTAAAAAACAAAACAGCAAAAGAAAAAAGGAAATAAAACTAAGTGTTCACTAATATTTTATTTATTAAATGAATAGTCAGAATAGTAATCTTTATATATGTCTATTTCTTTAAATCACATGAGTTGCAATCTGTTAGCATAGTTTACATAGATGCAAATTATTTTTTTCTATATAGCAAAATATGACCTACTTGAACCTATAACCGGTGCATACAGAGTTTAATCTTCCAAAACGAACATTTTCTCAAGAAATATTTTGCTATATACAACCTGGTGTGCAGTTGCTGTTTTATTTTTTCTATACTTATAATAAATATTAATTGTTTTGTTTTTGTTGTTTTATTTATTTTTTATTACATTGACATCAAACCTTCGTTTTATTGTTTGGAATCGTGTCAGATTTGACCTTCAGAGTTTTTTACAAATCTCCACATTTTGAGACCTTCCAAATCCAAAAAAGTCAAAAAAAAATCTGTGGATGTGTATGTATGTTGGCATATATTTTGCTTAATAGCTTAGGATGGGGTAAAGATTAAAAAATTAAATTTGGCATGGTGGCTTGCATTTGAGTGTCATTGATGCTATTAAATTTTGGTGGTAAAACGTTAAGAGGGTGGGGAAATAGAGAACAATCATGTATCTCGAAAGGGGTAGGACTTCATGAAGATTTTATGCATAATTAACATTTACACTTTCTACAGTTTTTCATAAAACTGATCCCTACCCTCAAAATTTATACTTTTTGCCATTTTATAGTAATTAAAAATATAAAAACTTTTATAACAACATCTGATAACAGATGGTGCCATACACAATTCTATTTTTTGCTTAATATAAAACTTTTTTAATAAAAACTCATAACAGCCGGGAAAGTTACACAACTCATTGCTAATTTTTTAATATTGTAATATAAATATTTCTTTGAATAATGCATGAAATTATTAATATAACAAAAGGACTAACTATATTTTAATAATGAGACAAATTTGCATACAACAAACATTTAAAATTAGCTTTAAAACACAATCACTCATAACTGTGTAAACTTGAAAAAAAAAGAAGTCACACAAACCAAAATAACCAGCAGAAAAAGGTGATAATGTTTTCACCAGTGTTGAAATGGCATCATTAGGCTAAATGACTCCACAGCTGTTAAAACAACAGGGATATTGAGGGGGGGAGATGATGTAAGAAGGAGAAAGGGAGGGAGGAGAGGATAATAAGTTTACAGCTTGTAGAATGACTGTTTTTTATTAGCTTTAAAAGAAATACATTTTAATTTGAATAATTATGTAATGACTTTTTTACATTTATACAATTATTTAAATCAAAATATATTCCTAGTTAAATTTTCAAATATTGGAACCAATGTTATTGGAAATAGAACAGATATTAAAAGATTTAAACATCTCCATAGGGCATAAAAATGATCAAAATCATTTTTATATAATTCTATAATGATAGTTTTTTCAAAGTGTAAGATGTGCTGTAGAGAGAGCTTTCACTTCATGTAATCATTCAAAACAATTTATAAATAATTTTGAAAAAAATTAATATTTGTTCTTACCCATATGAAAATTTATCATTTGCTCTCCATTTTGTAATAACCGAAGCCGCTAGTCCCGCTAGGAGTGCCGTACAATCAAAAAACATATGAAATGAATCTGATATTAGTCCAAGACTGAAAATAATAAAATTTTAGCATTAATATTATCTAAGAAGCAATATGTTCACAAAAAAGTAATCCATACTATTTCAAATACTGTAATCTATCTTATTACCTGTTTGTCCATACACCATACAATAATTCAATAAATGCAAAAGACAAATTCAATAATAAAAAGAGAAACAAGTTCCTGGAAGTAGCATCTGAAAATATTAACCTAAAAGAAAAACCAATAAATAATTTTAATTAATATATAAAATTATTGATCCATAATAATATATTTTTCACAATAAAATTTATAAAATTCTAGTAAAAATCTAATGTATTCTGTTGTGTTTGTAATAAAGCTATTAGAGTTAATTGAAGTATAACAAAATCATTAATACTTATCATCATATAATATTTAATATAAATAAAGATATTATAATTTTTTAATTTGTTTATAAAAGCAGTAAAAATATTGTTTATTTTGAAAGTTAAGAAATATGACTACACCAGCCAAGACTTACAGGAAAGCCTTGATAGCCCTAACTAAAGCTAGAGTAACTTCATTTTCTTAGTCAATGTTGACTGAACAAAGTATTCGCGATGTCCATTTTTAGAATAAAGCTACCGTATGAATGTGACGCACTGTTGCCTAAAGTATATTTTGTATGTCTCTGTAAGGCATTCGAAATACTAGACATTGCATGTACTCTAAACTTGCATACCTCATAAAGTTAGAAAATGATTTATTTTTAACAGCTAAACTAAATGAAAGTTGCATCAACAATAATTATAACTCCTTAGCTCAGGCATGACAATACTAGCTCATACCCGAGCTAAGTATTGTCATGCCAATTGATAATTCATAACCTCAGTCACCTTCCCCTATAATATTTTCAATAGTTCATGTTATATTTCCCACTGTCATTTTTAATCTGTTAAAATTATGGTTAGGTTATGTCAAAGGTTTTGTAATTTTTGAAGCACAGGAAAGCACATCAAACATTAGCATATTATTTTTACATTTGCTCTTACGTATTTTACTGTATTATTTTTAATATTTAGTCTTATTTTAATATTAATCTCCAACTTTATTATACAATTTTTGAATTAATCCATGTCGGTTAATTTAGAATGTAAATTTTAAAAATCAAATCCATAATTCTTGTAGAATGTCTCTCTGTTTTTTGAATGTACAATAAATGGAATGGGTTGTTTACTTGAAGAAGGACTCTAAATGTGGCCAAAAATGTTTGTAATTCAGAATAAATTTTGCTGGAATAAGGTGTTATTGTATGCATTTTACTGCTTTTACCTTAAAAAATACAATTTAATATAGTTATCTTCCATGAAATAGTTGACTCCGTTAGTTCAGACAAAATTAAATAATCTGCAATTACATAGAGGAATCATGTATACTTTCTAAAGGAATATCCCTAAGCATACAAAAGCAAAACTCAATCATGTAACTAAGGGAGATTGCCAGAACTAACAAAATTACATTAGTTTACAAGAGAAACCCAATGATCTACAGGTTACTCTGCAACAACAACAGATATCATTAATAGAAACAATCTTCCAGGGGTATGCTCTGTACTGATATACAATAATAACAGAATAGGAAAGTGGTTACAGTATATAGGGTCTACTACAAGACCCTTCAGGAGCATATAACATCAATAAAAAAGCAACAAATCACCATTGTTTTATCTCTCTAGCCTTGAATACAGACATCCATATACATGTAGATTAAGTAAAACTTACAATTCAAACAACAAAGCACACTTATGGTATTTGGAAAAAAATTAAATTTACAAGGCAGTAAGGGAAGAATTGACCACCAACTGTAAAGACAGCAACACTCAGGCCCAGATGGGGATGGTCTAATTCAAAGTTCAAAAAGCTACACAAGATCAGAATCACACACATCACTAGCAAAAACAGACCAATCAAAGACTTAATTTTTTTTTTTTATTAATTGGAATCATTAATGTATAATATTAGAAAAACTCAATAACATAAACAAGAAAACAATGAACATAAAAAAGATATTTTGTATAACATGTATACTGACTTCATAATTATTGTATTTCTTAGATGAAACAAGTTAAAACCTATAACTTTGAAAAGCAATTTAAGAACAGTTTATATTAAGAAATCTGTAGAAATTTTTCTTGAAGTATTTGAAGTTTGCCTTTATTAATTTCACTGCATTCACAAAGGTTATTAATAAATAAGAATTACATAAAATTAGTTGTGTTTTGCAAATTGGTAAAATAATTGTCAGTCAAATTGATATATTTTTAATGAAGTTTCATTTTCCTCAAAAAGATTTCTTTAATTAATATTTATTTATTAATTACTTTTATTATTTTCATTCTGAAGATAACTGAGCGAAGGAACATAATATGCTATAGAAAAAATTGTTCATGTTACCTGGAAACATTTTCTTTAATTTAATTATAGCACAGCTTGCATAATCAAGTTAATGATCTTTGGTTAATATTAGAAAAATATTTGTCATCAATATAAAAACAAAACTAAATAGTTATTTTGTGTACTAATGTTTTAACAAGGTTAATATTTTATTTTTAAAATCAAAAGAAATATTTTGTTCAAAAAATTATGAAGAAACAAGATTAGTTTTTAAATGTTTCCCAGACAAAACAATGGCATTCAAAGATGATTCATGTCATAGAGGTTAAAAAGAAGCAAAGAGTGTGCAACTCTTGAGAGCAAATATAATAGCTGATGAAAAACTGATTGTTATTAATTAGAAACTCTTTAAAACCTCAATAAAGGCTTTGTGCAATGCCAAGACATTATCTACACAATATTAAATTATGATACAGAAAACCTATTGTACAAAAGATGAATCACATGAGTTTGAAGTAAACTTGCTAAATGCATTACAAATGATTAACAAAGCTTAAAATGATGTTCCAAAGTGTCATTGCAAATTGCTTTACAAAGCAAGATTTCAGTCAACTATGGTTTGAATAAATCAAACTTGCTATCAGAATCAACTGTATTGAAGAAAATGGGCCAACTTATTATAGCAATGAGTGATGAAGTGGCATTCAAACATTTTGTCACTGTAAATGATGACATAGCTATCTATAGATACTTATCTGTAGATAACATCATTGCTAAAGTAAGGAAATAAGCAAACAAAGTAATTTAAACAAGTATTACTGTACTTGTTTAAATTACTTTGTTTGCTTATTTCAGTAAGACTTCATTTAGCGCTTAGGATGTGTTCCTAGACAACAAAGCGCTAAATGAAACAGCATTAAACGAGGTCATTTTAACACAGTAAATACGGAAAGGGGAACACATGTCAAAATAAAAGTAAAATTTGTTTATTTTTGAAGTTATGTAATACATAATATTATGCAAATTAATATAAAAATAACACAAACATATGCACACAGAAATATAAAGTTCATTTTTGTGACAAAGGTCCCTGCTCTTCTGAAATTCTTGATTTTTTTGTGATGGAGTCATCTAGTGTCATTTATTGCTTTCTTTTCTTTTATTAAGCATATGTCAGTAGCAGGAGATTGCATCAAAATGCCTTGTCTTGCTTTTACGATCCTTTCAAAATTTGGATCATTCATTACAATGTGATCAAGAATTTCAGTTATCATTACCAAACTTTTACTAAGGAAATCTGTAGCAAGTTCTTTGGGTTCTTCATTTTCAGAATCACTGTTGCTAATCTGCCAGTTCTTGAGAGTCATCGTTGGAAGGTTCTCACCAGAAATTCCTAAGTAACTCCTGGATATCCTGCTCATCTACATCTCCTAGTCCTACTGTATCGATTAGGTTGACAATTTGGTCAATGATAGGCTCTTCTCGTTGAAAATCCTTGGATACCTTCAGCCATACTTTCTTCTACACTCTGTTCATGCATTCATCAGTTAATTCTTGCCAAGCAAAGTCAATATTGCCTATGGCATCCACAATGTTATATTTTTTCCAAAACTGCACCAACATAGATTTAGTGGAAGTACAGCGCTACGACAAATTGCCACCTTTTGCCAATTGGTTCATGTTTGGGAATAATTGTATTATATACAAACTAGCAGACCCCGCTACACGTTGTTGTGACTCAAAATGTATCTATTATAAATGTATAACACTTCCTCCGTGGAGGGGGAGAATTTTTCGAAAAATCCCTTCTTAGTGTACATTCTCTTGACGTACCCTATTAAAATGCAATCAAAAATGCAAAACACCACATCTAAAATAGTATAATAGAAGCCAAGTTCTTCACGGTAAGCCTTAATCCTGTCTCTCTTTCCCGCGGGGAGAATATCGAAAAATCCTTTTTTAGTGTATATTCTGTTGACATACCGTATTAAAACACAAAAAACTGCATCTAAAGTGGTATAAATAGAAGCAAAATTCTTTATGATAAGCCTTAATCCTGTCCATCTCCCCCCAGTGGGGGAAAATTCGACACATATATTATATAAAAACACGTGTATTTGAATGCCGCATTGTGTCAAAATTTCAAAGGAATCGGTAGGAACAAATGAACATTACATTTTTATTTATATAGATAGATAGAAGATGATCCGCTTTAGTTCATCCTCACAGAAAAGCAAACTTAGAGCGTCGTATTCGTAGTGCCATCTGTTGGACATAAAAGCCTTAACCCTAGATGATGTCTTTTAATCTATATGAATGTTTAATGGAATAATATACAGCCTATGTCCACCCTGAAGTTCTATTCTAAATATTGGTGGAAGAATTTTTGAAATCGGATAAGTAGTTTCAGAGATTACCCCTACATCCAAACTTACAAACATTACCTCTTTATAATATTAGTATAGATCAACGAAATGCCGCAATAATTTAAATCAGTATAAATTTTGAGCCTTTTTTAAGGCTTCAAACAGACCATATTATATCGAATCGGCATTAATCGTGAAAGCACTAAACGAGATCTTACTGTAATTTAAGCAGCATATGGTTATCATCTTATTAAACATTTCAAGAGTATATAATGCCAATGAAATGGTACAAATTTACAAAAGCTACATAATTCTATTAAAGTGTTTGAAAAATTACATAAAAAAAAATATATTTATTCCTAATTAAATCATACTTCTAATCTTTTAAAAAATTTTAAATTTTAATTTAAAAAAAAAAGACAAATTTGTAATTACATTACATCATTATAACAAATTGTACGATATGAAATTCGATTTCATTCTTATATAGGATATAAATATACATAATATGCACAAATTAATGTGCATATTATATTGTGACGAACGAGGGGAAAAAATGATTCTTATGAAAATTATTAATTAAAAATGATTCTGAGGATGACAGATTTATCTAAAGCTAATGATTAATAATAATAAATATTAACTTTATAAGGATAGTTAGGATACTTCATAAGGATTATTAGAAAAATGAAGATCAACAACACATCAACACCGGGAATGGAAATCAACACACTATCCAGAACCTGTGGTGTGCTTTTTGAATAATATAGTTTTTCACTAACGTTTTCAAACCGTTAAATAGTTCTTCCTCAGATGAAATCAATGGAACATATCAAAATAGAACACGAATACTCAAATTAAAGCAAACAAAAGCTTGACGAATGGGCATGCGGATGGTGGTAATTAAAGGTCGGCATCCATAAGGGCCTGCCAGGCAACAGATAAATTTAGCTCCTCCTTTTGGTTGATGCAGATGGCCTTGTGGCTCATTCTATAATCAACTGAAAGAAGGAGCTAAATTTATCTGTTGCCTGGCAGGCTCTTACGGACGCTGACCTTTAATTACCACCATCCACGCACGTAATGCATAACGGATTTCGTCAAGCTTTCGTTTGATTTGAGTATATTCACATTCTTTTTTGACGCGTTCTATTGATTATTCACTATATTTCACCCGAGGAAGAACTATTTAACGGTTCGAAAATGTTAGCGATAAACTGTATTATTCACAATTCACAAGTTCTAGATAGTGTGTGTGTGGATTATTAGAATACGAACACGGTACCAACGCCATCCTGATTAGCTTCATTACACTTTTGCCAAGAGAAGACAGCTAAAGCGTAACGTAGCCAACGAGCACGAAACAAGGTTTGTTTCTAAATTCTCTAAACCCGTATCAGGAAGGAAAAGAAATCTCGTGCGCTTTTGAATATTTGTTCCTTTGCACATTACCTAGAATCACAATAAGATCACGTCTTTAAAATAAAGATCTTGTTGTTTCCGTAGTGTAATTATTCCCTATTTAAAAATAGGTGTAACTCAGTTATTTAGCTATCACTACATAGAATTTCTTCAAAATTATTTAAAATAACTCATAGTTTCAAATTATAAGTTGGCATACGTGTCCATGTCATAACATAAACATGTTTATATGTTTTAAGTGAAGTAGAAAACAGAGGATTGATTACACGAATGATCATATGCTGAAAAACATGGAACAGACCGAATAGATGGAATAGACACATCTTGTGTATTCTACAATACCTCAGCCATCCCTGAAGTTTTTCTTTAATGCGGTGTCTTTTGTGGAAACGATATTCTTTGTCATCTGCATGTAAAGGCAACATCTATCCACCAAAACTGATCCGTATTGAATATAAATAAATGAATCTGTCTAACTCAAAGTACACCTGGCAAAATTTAATTCGCGAAAAGGACGTTGGAGAGCGCCACCGTCGTTTATTAAAATATCGTATTTTTTACTATTTTAAATTTATTTTATATTTTAATAATTTTACCAGAAATAAAAATTTTACGGAGATAATAATATTTCTTTATTTCGGTTAATTTGAAACAAATAAGTTTGCGCGATAATTAAGAAAATTAATCTCCCGCAGCTGGGGATGTAATTTAACTACTTGGTATCTATTAGTTCTTTTTTTTTAATACTCTTTCCGCCCTGTGAGCACTAAGAGGGCCTCTTATAGCAGGCCCATTATGGGTTCGGCAAGGTCCACAATGTGGCGACCGGGTGGTGAGGGACGGGGCCCGACATATCCGAACGGACCACCTCCCGAAAAATTCCTGGGGATTCCTTGACCCGTTCGGATTCGATCCCGGGTCCTCCAGAGCGGTAGGCGGCCCTCCTTAACCGCTCGGCTTATCCAATAGTACTGGAAGCTTACGTGGCACATTGGAAGTTATGCCACTCGTAAATATATTGAATGTTAGTCTCTTAGTCACTTACATTAAGTTTATACAAAAGTTTATACAAAAGCCCTTGCTATTGGCTGTATTGAAACTTCGGTATTACCGGAAGTAATTAGGAGACTATACTTATTTAAAATATATTTATTTTACGTTTTACAGTTAAAAGTTACGTATAATTTCGCTGCGAATTATTGTATTTCAACTATCTAAATACGAAAATTATGAAAAAATCGAACAAATTTTAATAATTAGATCAGCGGCGCACCAGGGGCCCTGGCACCTCCAAAAGAAAACGGGAGGGAAACTAGAAAATGTTCCAAAAATCTTTTCCTAATTAAAATTTAATTTTTATATGTTTTGAAACTAGGGACTCTACGCAAAAAACATTGTTTAAACACATTATATAAGTTTTTTTTATCTTTTCAAAGGTGTTCGCTGCAAAATGCAAGTTGTTCCATGACTGGGCTGTAACCTGCGAATTTACGCTAAAGTTTGTTTAATCATAGTTTCAGCTAGTACCCTTCTTTCATAATTTTGCGGAAAACCGGTTAAGAACCATTGTTATAAACTTTGAAACATTTACAATTGAAATTTCCATTGGACGAACTACTTCCTTTTTAATTAATTCGACTTATCCTTGAGCTGAATGAATTATAAAGGTGACGTGCCAATAACGTAAAACGAAATGTTAACAATTAATATGTAAATTAACGTTTTTAAATAACAAAATAATATAAATAATTTAAATGTTCAAATTTTTTTCTTTTTAAAAAGCTCATATTAATACTGTTCCGAAGAAACTGCCCAGAGCCTGGTCTTGGCTCCCTTACGTTACTTCAGTGGCGTGCCGTCATTAGAAGCGGTGGAAGCGCCGCTTCCATTGTATTTTATAAAAATAAATACATATTAATTTTAATTATATGAAAATAATCGCACAATATTTTATTATAACCGCCATCTTGTTAAATAATTAAGCGATTAGGGAATTGGAGACATACACAAAACCCTAATGAAAGAACCGGAATATTACTTAAACAAAAGCTTAACCGGACCAATCTATAGCCGAGTACAGTGGGACTGATTTCTTCGAAATATTAGATGTAATAAAGACAGACATTTTTCCAGTTCAATGAGAATGGCCGAAAAGTTGTAAATTTTGGAAATTTTCGTGGACAACATCTGGTCCTAAAACGAATTAGTTAGAAAACAAATGACTATTAAATTTAATATATTTAGATTTTTACAGCTATGGTGAGAAACGTTTAAAATCTACAACAGCCCTGTCGCATCCTTTGAGATATACTAATGATGCGACAAAAGAGGTACTTGACATTGACCGGTCTCGGCACCCTGGGGATTTGGCAGTCCGCGTGTATGCACGGTCTGCAACCGTCTTCGATTCCATTCATTAGCCACTCGTAGGGAACTATTTGACTAAGTGCATTGTTTTAAGATTTAAAAAATAAAGAATATTTTATATTATTTTTATGTACGTTCCTTTACAAAGCTATATTTAATTATAATTTTCTTTAAAAGTATATTCATATAATTGAAGAATATTTTGTATGTACCAGTACATCCACTACATATTTTATTTCACCAAGTAAGTTTTTATTATTTTATTTTTAATTGTAGCCCTTATATCGTGGCTAGCGATTCAGAATGTAATTGTGATATGAAAAATACATTTAGAGAAGTCTACGGTTTTTACCGGCTTATCGAATAAACGATACGAATGGACCCCAGACCATCACTGACACGCAATTGACTGATTGTCCCTGGATGTCGGCTTCTTACAGAAACACAGCTTCCCTATCATCAAATGTCACGGCACGCCCCTTTAAACCACCTATCTCTAGCCAAACTGATTTGTTATCTAATTAGTTATTAGACTCAACATATCCCAAGAGATAATCTGACAGATCATTTGGTAATAGAAATGTGCTGGGTTGTTGTTTATTATGTAAATTACACAATCAATCCGCAAGAAGGAAGTGCAGCTACCCATTTTTTCACAGTTAAGAAAATATTGTGGCAATATAAATTAAAACTTTCAGTTGTATGAAATATGTTGTAAATTCCCGATCTTACAACGGTGGAAGCAATTGTTTCCAATCAAACCCCAACCACTTGTAATGTAATCTGAGTAAATTTTCTTTTTAGCGAAGTTTTACATTTAACAAATATTCTGCCAAATCCGAGAGAAAAGAATTTGTTAAAAATAAACTTTCCTTTAAAAAATGCAATTAAAATACTCGAAATATTACATCTATGACGTAAAACTCGTGACGTAACGCGTGACGCATTGCAACGACAAATTCGAATTCGTTCCATTTCGTATTGTTGCCGACGCCATCTTGGAAATTTATGCTTTCCGGAAATTGCGAGTTCTTTTTCCCTCCATTTTAACATTTTTCGTACAAATTTTAATAATGAAAACTCGCGTAACGTAGGTAACTTAATATTTTTCGATTTATATCAAAATTAAATAATTTAAATTAGATACGCTTTAAACCTAGATTTGCGGCCTGTAACCTGTAAGGTTACGGAATGCGTTTTTATAATGTTATTTATTATTACAAATATATTTTACAAAAAAAAAGGACTATTTTAGCATTTTAAAGAAAATATTTGCAATTAGTTAATATTCTGACGTAGAACTTATGACGTAACGCGTGACGCATTAATTGTAACGTTCCGGATTCGAATTCGTTCGATTTCGTATTCTCCGGCGCCATCTTGAAATAGAAAGTTTCCTGGAAATTGCGAGTTATTTTTCTGGTTTTATATTTAAATTTTCATTAAAAATATTTAAAGTTGTTTCCATTTAGCATGGAATTAAATTAATTTATCAGATAATAAATAATATTCGCTTGGATATTGTCTTATATTCTTTTCAATGAGACAATAGATGCGTTGTATTAGAAAATTATTTTAATATTTAATTAATTAATTAATCAATCATGTGGAACTTTTCTATTGTTAATAATTAAATTTTTAAATTATTCAAGGAAGAAGTATTGATATTGTTCTCAAATGTTATAACCCATTTTCCAAAGAAACATGGAATCATTTTGGAAACTTCTCGTGCTCAAAAAATTAACAAGCAAAACAACAGAAAGGTAAGAAAGGCATTTTTATTTTCATTCTACTATGTTATGATACATTAATGCAGTAAAAACTGGTATATAAAAGTTAGAATCTTTATTGCCCAGTCTATGAGTTTATTATTGTAGAATGATGCTTGAAAAGTAATGTTATTCACGCATTTCGCTATTGGGGTGAGAGTCAATCTTCTAGAGTCTTCAGTGCCTCCACTTTACATATTATCCTTAGATTTGCAATAAATGTTTTCAAACCAATTATGAATGGATTTCTTTCTATAAAGAGCAACATTTACTTTTATTTAAATAAATTTAAATAATTCAAGTAAAAATTCCAACCAAAATCACACATTACAGTTAACTACATTATACAATAATAAAACATCAATACACCAATTACTGTATACGCAAATTAAACTGTCTCCAGATAAGACAGAAACAGACTCAGTCTTCCATAGAAGAATTTTTAATTATTCTAATATTAAAACCCGAAAGAAATAAGAGGGCCTTCTTTTCTCCGATCGCATAAGACAATAAAAGCAAATAATCGGCGACATATTCGAGAAAGACCAGCCAAAAAGCATATTCCAAATGTACTCGTCCAACTTAGATTCAGGGACCCTCAGCAATTGATCGCACCATATCTAATTAAACCGTTAAACAATATCCTAAAATATACAAATATACTTCAATTCAATATTCAATTTTTAATTAATATGTTTTATCATTAAAAAATCTCAAAACAGTTTAAATATATAAGACATTCAAATTTAATTATAATTATAGCGAGGCATTAACATAATCTCAGGTAAGTGCTAATTTACTTTTCCAATTGAATTTAATATACAAACTTCATTAATAATGATACAGGATATACACTCATTATCTAATTTTGATATTATATAATTTGAATTGTATTATTTAAAATAAATAAAGTGTTGATGTCTAATATTTTATAACGATGATAAATATACATTTTTGGTAAGCAGCATGACAAACAAGTGTTCTCATGTCAAAAAA
>NW_019384961.1:303765-320407 GCF_000671375.1 Centruroides sculpturatus | reverse complement strand
CGGATTCGAATTCGTTCGATTTCGTATTCTCCGGCGCCATCTTGAAATAGAAAGTTTCCTGGAAATTGCGAGTTATTTTTCTGGTTTTATATTTAAATTTTCATTAAAAATATTTAAAGTTGTTTCCATTTAGCATGGAATTAAATTAATTTATCAGATAATAAATAATATTCGCTTGGATATTGTCTTATATTCTTTTCAATGAGACAATAGATGCGTTGTATTAGAAAATTATTTTAATATTTAATTAATTAATTAATCAATCATGTGGAACTTTTCTATTGTTAATAATTAAATTTTTAAATTATTCAAGGAAGAAGTATTGATATTGTTCTCAAATGTTATAACCCATTTTCCAAAGAAACATGGAATCATTTTGGAAACTTCTCGTGCTCAAAAAATTAACAAGCAAAACAACAGAAAGGTAAGAAAGGCATTTTTATTTTCATTCTACTATGTTATGATACATTAATGCAGTAAAAACTGGTATATAAAAGTTAGAATCTTTATTGCCCAGTCTATGAGTTTATTATTGTAGAATGATGCTTGAAAAGTAATGTTATTCACGCATTTCGCTATTGGGGTGAGAGTCAATCTTCTAGAGTCTTCAGTGTCCAATGAATGTACGATTATAGATGAAAGATTCATATTATTCTAATAACATAATCTGTACAAATATCAGTTATACTTCTACCGACGCGTATAATCCATTCAGTAAAACAGTAATTCCATATACTTATCGAAAGTTATTTTTTGGGGTACTTTTAGGATTTCTCGTCTTTCGTTTAGGGATAATATGGCAGTTAATCGCCTAATTAATCCGGTTGCAATTTTAAAAATAATTGAGTTAAATTCAACCGACAAAATCCATTTTATTCCATTGGTAGACTGGAGATCTCGGGTTCATTTCGTAGATTCGCTGCCTCCACTTTACATATTATCCTTAGATTTGCAATAAATGTTTTCAAACATGAATGAATTTCTTTGTATAAAGAGCAACATTTACTTTTATTTAAATAAATTTAAATAATTGAAGTAAAAATTCCAACCAAAATCATACATTACAGTTAACTACATTCTACAATAATAAAACATCAATACACCAATTATACGCAAATTAAACTGTCTCCAGATAAGACAGAAACAGACTCAGTCTTCCATAGAAGAATTTTTAATTATTCTCCTTCTGTTTCTTTTCACTGGACAACGATAGGTTAATTATACAAATTTAATTTAAAATACGTTTAATTTTCTAATATTAAAACCCGAAAGAAATAAGAGGGCCTTCTTTTCTCCGATCGCATAAGACAAGACCGGGCCGTCAATAAAAGGAAATAATCGGCGACACATCAGACTGGACATATTCGAGAAAGACCAGCCAAAAAGCATATTCCAAATGTACTCGTCCAACTTAGATTCAGGGACCCTCAGCAATTGATCGCACCATATCTAATTAAACCGTTAAACAATATCCTAAAATATACAAATATACTTCAATTCAATATACAATTTTTAATTAATATGTTTTATCATTAAAAAATTTCAAAACACATTCAAATTTAATTATAATTATAGCGAGGCATTAACATAATCTCAGGTAAGTGCTAATTTACTTTTTCAATTCAATTTAACTGATTGACACTCGCTTGTCATAAGCGGATCGGAAGCTGGCCTCATAATGGCGCCCATAAACCACGTGATCGGCAGTATCCAATCATATTTTGACCCCCCAGTTGACCATACTCTGTTTATAGAGGGCTCTACTTCTCACCGGATATGACTCTGCCACCCGAATACGACTTTGTCACCCGGAAATGACGTTTCACCCGGCTACGACTTAATTTACTGGACTTGACATTTCATTCCGGATTGGGNATGTCCACTTCTCACCGGATATGACTCTGCCACCCGAATACGACTTTGTCACCCGGAAATGACGTTTCACCCGGCTACGACTTAATTTACTGGACTTGACATTTCATTCCGGATTGGGTTTTTTTCGCTTTGAATTGACGGACAGACATGGTTGTTCAACTTCGATTAGATTAAAGTCCGTAGAACACCGACAGTCTGATGATCTGCAAAGTGACAACCAAAATATAAAACAAAACATTATGTTACCAGTTTAAAGACTCTGTTAATCGTCTATAAATGGACAAAGCAACTTATATTGTACGGACATTCAAACTGTATTTAAACTGTCATCGTCCGAACCAGAATTAAAATTACTTCAACAATTAAATTTGTACATCGAATTGTCTGAAGTGTATATAAAGTTTCATATTTAATAAATTTTAATGTGAAATTGAATTTTTAACATTGCATATTTATCAAAATAAATATTAAAGTTGCACAACTTTCAGATTTATTAAAACGCTTTTACTTTTATCAATATTTATTTCCATCCCTGTCATCGTTTAGGTTTACAATAACGTGAATATCTTTAATATAGAAACGGGCGATAAAGTAATTAAATAGAGTACGATGAATTGGAGAATATAATAGGTGTTTGTTCGGAAATTCACAAACAAAACTGCTGTCGTGCATTTACAGCGCCGAATTAGTCAATTCCATAGCAAAAAGGCCGTTCTGCAGTAACGCAGTCACAGCGCCAAGTGGAAAATTCACTGTTACAGAAATCAAAATAGCCGATTTGTCCGTCTTTTAAACGTCTGTAGTAAATGTGAATATCTCGTTCGAAAGATACTTCTTTTCATAGGTAACGTGCAAAATTTCAGGCTTTTCTATAGAGGAGTTGCCGAAATATAAGCAGTTGAAAAGTGCAAAGGTTTCCATAAAAGCCGTAACTTTTCTCTTTCTCATTCATTTGGCGGTGCAGATGGTACTAGACAAAGAACACCACTGGGTCTAGAGAGCTCAAATTTTAAACTTAAGCCTTTCTCGTCATCAGTGAGGTGCTGGCGAAACTTGTGAGTGGATAGGTCAAACTTGGCGAAGTCCTATCCCTCGCTTTTATCGCTTTTTAAAGCGGCCATACACGTTAAATTAATTTTTTGAGGCTGCCTGGCCTTGTGGAATTTCAGAATTTTTTATCGCCCACACACGAAGAAGAAAATCTCTCAGCAGAGGCGATGCTAGGGTGAGGCAAGTAGGGCACGTGCCCCGGGCGCTACTCGCTGAGGGACGCCAAACGGTCTCCAAGACAAAGATTTCTTTCTGAAGGGGGAGGGGGCGCAAATATAGTGTCGTGCCCCGGGCGCCAGTTATGTTCGCTACACCATTGTCTCTCAGTCAGTCAGTCAGTCAGTCGGCCATGGCATCTGATGACGACATACCGGCTGTTCTTGGATGTTTATTGGCAAGAAATTCTATTAAAACTCGCGGGTAAAAAGTATGCATAGAAGTCTATGGTGTAAATAGTAGTAGTGGTTTGGATAGCACTGATCACAAAATTAACTTTTAATACAAATAATTTTTTAATGGTCACAAAACTAATTTTTCAAGAGAAATCTTGGGCTATAGATTCTCTTAAAAAGCATCAATTATCAGCGAAAGATCAATAGCAAGTCGATTTTACTACCAAAAAAATTTATTGATTAAATTTTATAGACGAATATATATTAATAATTCTCAACCACATCCAATATTAGTACAAATTGTAAACATTATTATCGCAAATTAATTTTATAATTAAAAAGAATTTATTAAACTTTGTCTTATTTTAAGTTGTCATGTTTTAATTTACTTGGATATTAAAACAATAAATTTTTTAAAATGTAGAAGAAAATGATAAAGAGTATCAAGATGTTTTATGAAAACGGAAGAAATGAATTGAGAAGTTTTCTAAATATTAAAATTATTTATAATTTTAATTTACTCAAGAAATTTTTGATTTGAAACTAATTTATAACCTGAAAAATTAATTTTTAGGTTATAAATAATAAAAGTTAATAAGGTTATAGAAAATAATTCTTCCAAACATTCACAAGACATTGTTCTCAATACTCAGAGGTCTCACAAATGAACGACACGACAGCACACACGTTAAGGTCGGCCTGCGCAGTCTGACACTGTGCAGGAAAATCAAATGGTTTTTCGAATCTACTCCGGTGGTCGGTACAGTTCGCCAAAACTGTTAAATTTTCCCCCCACACTATCAGGAATTACTCAAGGTCAGGCATGCACGGTTAATCCTCAAAGGATTTACTTAACGTGTATGGGCCCCTTAGCTAGACACAAATCTCACTATTGGTGGTTTATTTGGATATTCTTCCGTAAACTCGAGTGTAAGTTTAAAAGTTTCATCCTCAAAAGGGATATCATGAGACCCAAATATAACAGCATTCCATATCATAATATTATTATCTGTAGGAGCACCACTAACACCAGCAGGAGGATCTTCTTGCAATCTTTTAAAATCTCTCATTAATCTCCTTCTGGTTGGTGTGGACATATCAATGCAAAGTTCTTTTTAAAGGATCACAAAGAAAACAGGATCAGCTAATTCCCTTTCTTAGCATAAAATGTTTTTCTCGAGAGAATTCTTTCTCTTCCAAACACCAAGTTGATTTCTACTTGTGACGTCTATCCAGGTTCTTCTAAAAGTGAATTTCACTTATTTCTTAAAAGATTTTTTTAAATAAAAATTTTTTAGAATTTATTATTTTAATATTTAGAATAACCGATCCCATTGCTTTATTAATTTATTTATTAAAATAATTACATTTACAAAAATATACACAAGTCCACTTGCATAACATTAGAACATTGTCATATGATCGCAATGACGTCACACATGGAGCGTCATCGTTATCGTCATCATATGCCGGAGACAGCTTCCTCTCTCAGTCTTAACCTGCATTTGATATAATGCGATTATATAAATTTAAACAATTGCAAAGTTTACACAAGATATAAAGTAAAATCAGTCGTATTTCTAAATATTGTATTCCATTTGAAATCAGATAAACTTTTCATTTCAAGACAATAATATGAACAGAATTGATTGCCTATCGAATAATTGCTGTTCCATCCAATTCACTTATGTCATAATTTAATAAATCAAATAAGTTTATTGTTACAGATCTCTAAATTATTCGGTAAGCTCTACATTACAGTTATATGCCAAATACTAACGAGAGAAATTCGTGAAGTTATGATACTTTCGTCGCAAGTAATTTCTACACATTATAAGATATTTCCAAAAATTATTTGGCGTATTCATTATTTTTTGGTATTTGTATCTAAATTGGGCTTTCTGGATACTGTACTGTACTATCCGGATACGACAGGTACTGTACATTGATAGCTTAGTATTACACGGAATATCTGTAGAAAGGAGTCATTAAGCTGTTATAAAGTGCTTTATGACTCGTGTTTTACATACATCGACATAAACTAGTGACGATTGATATAAAGTGTAAAGGCTGAAATCTTAAAGAATGTGGATCGGAAGTTAAAACCAGTTTCTGCCACCAGATCTTCGTACATACAATGAAGCTTCGCCTGACAAAAATCAGTTTCGCCATAGCTGCAAGTTATAATAAAGCCAACACTACACACACAATACACAAATTGACAAGTTTTGTTAATTGAAAAATCTGCACACGTGTTCTACGAATTGTCTTCTTTTTTAAGTAGATTTGAATACAGGCGCATACTACGACTTCTATTAAATATACCGAATGTTAGTAATAATAATTCCAATGAGTTTATTTACAAAAAATTATATTTAGGGGAGATCGGGGCAAGATCGGCATGTTAAGCTTTACTTAAATTTTGTGTAATAAATACTGCTGTAAACTGAAAAAAAAGCTTTGCATATTGTCTATTGGAATGTTACCTTACTATAGAACTGGTTAAAATCAGTTTGGAAATAAAAATAATTAAAATAATTACAACTTTACAAGAAGAGAGAAATTGACGAAGTTGCCCCGGGTATAGGGGCAAGATCGGCAACTTCTCTCTTTTTGTAAAGTTGTAATTATTTTAATTATTTTTATTAAAGTTGCCCCTGGTATAGGGGCAACAGTAATGGGGCAAGATAGGCACGTATATAAAATTATGTTATTAACAATGTATAAGTTGGAATTCACTATTAAAACAAAGAAATACAAATCCAACACCCATTTAATATTATTACAACGAAATGCAAGTTCAAAGACATATATACATGAATAACAAATGCAAACATGTTTTCATTTATCATCTGTTTGATTTTTATCCTTTGCTTCTAATGTGGCTTTATGTTGCCGATCTTACCCCGCTAGTCATGATTTCGAAACATTAAGTACAACCCTGAGAACAGAATGCCAAGCCACGATCTGGCCACGTGAATAAGTTGAAGTTACATCCTTCTAACAGGAAAAGTAACTTTCGTTATCATGGAATTATAACAAAACCTGCCAATTCAATATAAATGGAAAAAAAATATTATATGGAATTGAACGAAAATGAAAATTTGCTTGATAATTCAACTACGCTTGTTGGAGAACAATAAAAACACTACACTCAACAAGCCACCAATAAAACTCAACTGCCTAACCTATAACCAAAGTCTCCTTTTAATTTGTTTTTTAAAAAAAGCGCTTGACAAACTTGCCCCGCATGCTGAAGTTGCCCCGATCTCCCCTACGTTTCGTTTTACATAACACAAAAATTCGAATTTATAAATAGTTCTCGATGTCTCAGTTTTATAAGCGTTTATTTTACATTTATACATTATCTGTCTACCTCATACACTCAAATAATCCAAAGAAAGCTTAATCTTGAAAATACGGATGCGTTGTATATAAAATTGAAAGTGCTAATAACGTGTAGACCGACTGTCCCTCTATTTTTCACCCTTTCACCACCAAAATTGAATAGCCTCGATGTCCCTTATTATACAAGTTACCGTGCAAATTTCGGTTTGTAATGTTTACATATCCTGAGATATTTAACGAAATAGACTTGAGCACACACACATATGTTGAAAATTAATTTTGTGGAGGCCGAGAGGAGAGAAATTAAAAACAAAAAAACGTAATTAACGATAATATGAGATATATATCGTCATCGTCTCCATTGACTTCTGGATCGCCGAGCGATAACAATTAACGACATGTGGTAACAGTTGAGTCAGAGATAGATGACTCGTTTACAACACAACACGTTTATTATACACGAAAGAAGCTTACAAGATTTCCGCGATATTGACAGTTCAACCTTGGCTGAGGCCTCTGGGTCTTCCTCTCCTTTCCAAGATAGTCCCATTTTGAAGGAGTGTCTCTGGTTGGCGAATGAACAATTCCATCGACGTCGTGAGACTCCGGGACGATGCGGTCGACTTCCGTTGATGGAAAGATGTCGATCCGAGGTCGGGAGATGGAGACGAAGATGGGCGCGAGACACACACACTACAATAGATCCGCCACTTGGAACTTTCGGGAGAAGAAGCTCTCCCTTCCTTCAATTTACGTCCTCGATTGCCCATTTCTATTGGTGGCTTTTCCTTCTCCTCGCTTTCTAAGTGGTTCACCACTCGTTACCATCGACCATCTCCAACTGGAGATGGTCGATGGACTTACATTCTTCTATGGTTTAAAAGTTAGCATCACGTTCTTATATATAAAATTCTATAAGTAACAAATTAAATCTTTATAGAAATAAAACGTTTGAAATTAATTTCTATTTTGAATTGTTTCGAATATAATAAACTTCGCCATCCAATACACGTGACAGACTGCGGATAAACAATTAGGGGAGACCGGGGCAAGATCGGCATGTTAAGCTTTACTTAAATTTTGTATAATAAATACTGCTGTAAACTGAAAAAAAAAGCTTTGCATATTGTCTATTGGAATGTTTTCTTACTATAGAACTGGTTAAAATCAGTTTGGAAATAAAAATAATTAAAATAATTACAACTTTACAAGAAGAGAGAAATTGACGAAGTTGCCCCGGGTATAGGGGCAAGATCGGCAACTTCTCTCTTTTTGTAAAGTTGTAATTATTTTAATTATTTTTATTAAAGTTGCCCCTGGTATAGGGGCAACAGTAATGGGGCAAGATAGGCACGTATATAAAATTATGTTATTAACAATGTATAAGTTGGAATTCACTATTAAAACAAAGAAATACAAATCCAACACCCATTTAATATTATTACAACGAAATGCAAGTTCAAAGACATATATACATGAATAACAAATGCAAACATGTTTTCATTTATCATCTGTTTGATTTTTATCCTTTGCTTCTAATGTGGCTTTATGTTGCCGATCTTACCCCGCTAGTCATGATTTCGAAACATTAAGTACAACCCTGAGAACAGAATGCCAAGCCACGATCTGGCCACGTGAATAAGTTGAAGTTACATCCTTCTAACAGGAAAAGTAACTTTCGTTATCATGGAATTATAACAAAACCTGCCAATTCAATATAAATGGAAAAAAAATATTATATGGAATTGAACGAAAATGAAAATTTGCTTGATAATTCAACTACGCTTGTTGGAGAACAATAAAAACACTACACTCAACAAGCCACCAATAAAACTCAACTGCCTAACCTATAACGAAAGTCTCCTTTTAATTTGTTTTTTAAAAAAAGCGCTTGACAAACTTACCCCGCATGCCGAAGTTGCCCCGGCTTCCCCTAATATTAATTTTGTTAATTTAAAAAGATTTTAACAAAGGAGTTTAACATCAAAACATTTCTTAATAATTGTTAAACAATTTATTCAATGAATCAAATAATTCTTTGTAAATAAAAAGTTTTTTGTAAATTCTAAAAATTAATAAAAAAAATTCCCAGATTAAACAAGTAAAACTACTTTCTTTTATCCGAATTCGGGTGATTTATTTTAGCAAACAAACAAATAACGTACAAATAATAAACGTTAATATTATTTATCTTTTTAATTATTAATTGAAAACTTTAAATTTAAAAAATCAGTCTAAATATATAAATGCTTTCTTGTGTTATTCAACAGGAGTAATTTAATCCTGAAACAGACAAAAATTCCACTCTTTTTCGTAATCGGAATCCCGCAAAAGTGAAAAATACATATTAACAAATCTTAACTTCAATCCATATTCAATAGTTTTTGTTATAAACAAATATAATACAGTTTTGACGAAAGCAGAGTGTCAAGAAAGTAATTTTAATTACTGTTATAATAATGTTACATTACTCGAATTATTCTTTTTATTAACTCAGAAAAAGTTTAATTAATAAATAATCAATTCGCAGACATTTTAAATAACGCATTTTAGACGAATCAGCATTGTTGTGTTGTGTTTTTCAGTTTAAAACTTTAAAAAATAATTATTATTAAATTAATTTCAATTATTTCGATTGAATTATAAACTTAAAGAGAAGACAATTCTGTTTCATCCGGATTACGAGCAATTTCCTCGCGTGTCAGATCTTCAATTCTATTTGTTTCTGTTTCAGGTTCGTTGGTTGTCATAACATTTATACCTTTGACGGAGTCTCCCGCGCTAATTTATATAGATCACATGCGGAAAGTTCATTTGATAATCGGAAACTAGAGAATAAAAATAAACAGCAATTCGTAAAACTTTCTTCGCGTGCGTTCAATATTTATATAAGAATTTGAAGAAGAAAAACAAAGAAAATGACAAATAAAAAAATATAATTTCAGATTATAAATGTAAACAATAAATGATTTCTTTAATATTTTTAGGTATTAGCTAAAAATATTAGTTATATTTTTTGTTGGAAATTAAAATCTTTGCCAAGCTTTTGCATTTCGAACGGGTAGATCGACGGTTTGTTCCATCATTAATAAACTTTGTCGAGCTATTTGGCAGGCATTGGCAAAGCATTAGGCTGTATACACATTAGGCGTTTTGTGTTGCGTTAAACGCGAGTTAACAGCGTACACACCAGGTGTTAGCTTGTCGTTCGACGACCGTTTAGTGGAGCGTGAGCACTGGCTCAGTTCGGAAATGGGCGTGAAAGTAATTGCTTGTGTGTGCCTCATCCATCGTCGCTATAAAAGACGATGGCAGAGGCAAAGAGAATTTTGAGTGCACCCAATATTACAAGATAGAGTGACGCATGGAATGTTGTACCCAAAACTAAGACAATATGAACCCAAGTTTTTAAATTCTTTTAGAATATCTATAAAATCATTTGACGATGGCTGGTCTCTTTTAGATTTCATCAATAAATAGATCAGTATCGAAATGATCGTTCTCCATTTCGGCCAACGTACGTCCACTCTACCCTAAAGCGCGCGATCGAATGTACCACAACATGGCAGCACATATATCTCAAAGCGCGCTGCTGACGCTCGCGAAACGCGCGTTCTAACAAAAGTCTATCAACGCGCGTTTGAGTATGTATACCTATGCAGAACTCTTGGTTTTTTAAAACGCTCGTTTAAAAACGCCTGAGTGTACACAGCCTTAGGTAAAGATTCCAAACAGAAAATAATTTGCCAATTTTGCTATCGAATTTGAAAAAAAAGACGGAACTTTGTTCATTGTGTTAGTGCAATGAATGTAGTGATGTAAAAATTGCTGTGAGGCAGCCATAGTTTTTCAATATAAAATTTCGACAGGTTGTCGATTAAAAAAATTTACTCTATGTTGATCGGGTTGACCCATTATCGATGAACTGGCCACGTGGAGAAAAGGCAAAAATAAAATTACTTCACATACGTAATGCTTAGCACGCGCTTCGATTATCTTTCCGTAAGCGAGTTTTCCATTGTTGCGTAAAAATAACTGTTGATAATAGATTTTCGGCAATTGTCGGAGCGATATTTTTAAGAAAAGATATTTTGAATGCGAAAAAAATGAATTTTTCAAGTAAGTTAATATAATTATACAATAAAAATATAGTTTAACTGTTTTTTAACGTATTCGCAATAAAAACAAAAACATAAAATTAATAGTAATTTTCTACCACATGTTTCAAAATTTTTATAACAATGTTATACGTTGATAGCGAATACATTCTCTCCGTTGAATTCCATAAATATCTAATATAAATTAATCACATTAATAAACAAATATAATTTTGACTGTTTTCGCTTTTTCTTTCGTGTTTTACGTTCAAAAATATATTGGAATATTTCTGAATCTTTATAATTTAATAATTACATTGAAAATATCTCCAATTAAATTAGTCATTAGAAAATCGTGCATTTAGCACAAATATGATAACAGAGAGCAGCAGTAAAAGCTATCAGTTAACAAGCACCAAGCACACTTTCGTACTTAACTTTAATTCATTAAATACTTACTAAACACAAACTGTGGCTTATTGTAAATAGATAATTTCTATTATCAATTATTAGGAACATGAAAATTACAATCAGATATTTCTTAGTGTCATTAACGACATTTAACTTTGCGGTCATTTTCTGCTAGAAACAATTCGAACGTTAAACGTATTTTCTGCAAATGAATAACAATTTATTATTTCATTTCTTCATCTTTTCAAAAATTTAAATATTCCATTTCATTTAGAAATATAAAACAAGTAAACATTAAAAATTATAACAACATTTTTATAATTTTAAATTCTTTAACGTTACTTTTTATTTCATTATGTATGAATTATGTATTAATCTTTTTAAATTATATTTAAAATAAAACAGAAGAGAAATGTGAAGAAGCTGCAGGAAAAGATAACGCGGAGGAATCAGAATTGTCCTCTTCTGTAAGTTACAATTCAATCGTAATTAAAAATAATCTAATAACTCGTATCATTTAAAGATGTAATATTTAAAAGTCATGACAATAATGCAAATCTCATAAAATGTGTTTATAAAAATGCTTGCAAGTTGTTTATTTATTATAAATGAGAATTTTTTCAATTACTAAAAAATTACTAAAATTATCCTTTCAGAAATCAGAATTTTTCACTTTCTTACAGGATTCGGACGATATGGACGAATTTTATCAAAATTTTTGTTTATATCACGAACCAATTACACCTTTTAAACAGAAAAAAAATCATTGAAGAGGGCGTTTTCGTATTTAGAAAAACATTCCTTGGTTAAAGAAACCATCTTTGAAAAAGACGAATTCGATTACGATTCGTCCAAAGATTATGATTCGTCCAAAGATGACGTCAGTTGTACTAATACCGAAAGTGACGTCACGTCAAAATCATATTCGGAATTAAGTGAAGAATTAAACGTATCAGATCAAGGTGAGCTCACAAAAAAATACAATGAATTATCTGATTTATAGATTAATTAAGGAATAATTTCACGTTAAACTCATTGTGTTAAAATCTCTTTAAATTAAGAAACTTAATATTAATTATCCATCCGCACTCTTTCACGTGTCGTAGGTCATTATATTCAAAACAATTCAAAAATACAAAATTAATTTCAAAATGTTTAATTCTACAAATATTTTGTTTATTTCGTCGAAAATACTTTTAATAATTATTTTTGTTAATGTTTAAGTAAGACGTTTAACGAACATTAAATAAAAATTCACTGAAAACATTATTCAGGTGGAGTAAACAAACGAATAAAATGATCGCCAGAGACACAATGTTCTTATTTATGACATAATTCATTGTTTTGTAGTGTACTCATTTCCGATATCAAAATTAATTGACAATTAATTTATCATCCGTCAAAGTTTATGTCGAGAAATTTCCTATAATCTTTCTACAATTTTAATAAATAAACAATATAATTGTGTAAATTTAACCTTTAAGTGCTTTTGAAATCGTTGTGTTTTCAGACCACTGCACACAAAAACGCCAAAAAATTAATTCCCGAAATATGTGTGCGTGTCTATTTCGTTTTATATCTCAGGGTAGATAAACATTACAAACCGACATTTGCACGGTAACTTGTATAATAAGGGACACGGAGGCGATTCAAATTGTGTGTTGAAGCACGAAGGGGTGACAAACAAAAGTGGGATTCGTAAAGACTCGATATTTATAAAGATTTCACATTTTATAACATATAAAATTTGTATCCAAGTGATTTGTATTTTGAAAGTTAAGCTTTCTCTAGATTCTTTCAGTGTGTGACGTTAACAGATACTGTATAAATGTAAGATAAACGCTTGTAAAACTCAGACACCGAGAACTATATTCGTATTCTAATAATATGTAACTCGAAACTGAAATATAATTTTTTGTATGTAAACTCGGTGGAATTATTATCGTCAACATCGTATTATTTAATACAAGTCGTAGTCTGCGCTTCTATACTGATTTACATAAAAAACACAATTCGTAAACGTAGGCAGATTTTTGTTCACAATGGGAAAGATTTGAGTGAAATTATATTATA
Organism: Centruroides sculpturatus; assembly: GCF_000671375.1. Classification (NCBI taxonomy): domain Eukaryota; kingdom Metazoa; phylum Arthropoda; class Arachnida; order Scorpiones; family Buthidae; genus Centruroides; species Centruroides sculpturatus. The sequence continues at coordinate 307,161 of NW_019384961.1, read as the reverse complement.
ATATCTCACTGTTTACACAATGGCACTACTTTCTGACTTTCTATATACAGTTATGTCTCATACATATGTATTTCTATATAATCTTAATAACTGGGTTAAATTTCTTATAATGAATGTGTTTGAGTACGTCTATGCATGATGATATAAAATTACAAGATAAATGGTTAAATTATTACTTTTTAGAAACCAATGAAAATAAAGCAACAATGGAAAGAAATAAAGAGTCAAGTGAATCGAAAGACATAAAAAATGCTAATGAATCTACATCCAAAAGTGAATTGTCGGCAGAGGATGATGACGGAGTAAGAAAATATTTTTTAATATTCCTTACTTTACACTTATATATTTACAGTATTGTAGTTTTTTGCTAAACTTTTACTTTTAATACTTTCGTTTTTTCGCTATGTCTACAATGATTCTATACATTTTAAATAATAGCACGAAATTATTCGAGTTATAAAGTATATGTACAAAATTGAAAATAATAAACGATTATACCCATTAAATATTACTTTGAGAACGATGAAAGTTAAAATGAGACAAATTAAGATATTTAATTATTGGAGAATTTCGCGTTACAAGCGAACATTTAATCATTTCTGCTTGTCGTTCACAAAATCCGTTTAATCTGATTAAAATCTTTTTGTAAATGTTTGGCATTTAAATTTAGTTTTCACATTTATCCATTTAAAGAAAGACAACTCGTGTCTTTCTAATAGGAAATTTTCAACTCATTTAAAAGATTTAAATATGCCGTTTTTTATTATTTTTCATTATTTATTGTAATTATGCTCGCATTACTTTCGTAGTATTATTTTCGAACCAACATTTTATATACTTTGATTTTCATATTTCATTTACGAAATGTTTATGTTATTTGCAGGAAACAACCAAATGTTTTGCGGTTTTCATTGCATTTTTCCGCAGGATTTCTTCCATCGTCTGTTTTGGTTTCCGAAGAAAAAATAAAATATTGCCAATAGTTTAAATAAATTTGTAGAAGATCGAGCGAATTTCAAATTTTACATTTCGGTGAGTTCAAACAATTCAATCAGTGTTCGTTTATATTCGTATTTTTCTTAACGTATAAAAATGAATGTTACATTCCAGATTACTTTTTTAATATTAACTGAAAAATTAATTAATTAATAAATTAATGAATAATAATTGTTTATATAATTATAAGAGAAGGACACATTTCAAAATTTNTAAGTGACTTTAAACACAATAAAAACAGCACTATGTAGTTGGATACGACAGACATTACATTTTCTAATTGCATAGCTTTAGCATATAGATTTTCTTGATGGATGATGCGATGAGATATAAATAATTTAGAAAAATTCTGTACTCCCATTTTTTGTTTGAATAAGGAAATGACTCCCTTATTTTCTCCTGTCATTGCTGCTGCAACACTTCAGAAAATAATATTCAATTTAAACTAGACGAATTATATCGAAATATATTTATTTATAATTTCTTCTAAACATCTCGCGGGCCGGATAGAAACTTTTCGCGGGCCGTAGCTGGCCCGCGGGCCGGGGGTTGCCCACCGTTGCTATAGAACAAAGATTACCCGAAAATTATGTAAATGTGTTAGCATGATTTACAATTTTATTTTTGTTAATTACTTCGATATGTAAATAAATACCAGAAGAATTTTCATCATAAAATCACATTACCTGTATAAAGTTCAAACACATTTATAAAAATATAATGTTTTAAAACGTTTAAAAAAATTAGTTGACTCTCACATACCTATGCTTGCAACAGAAAACGATGAATATCATTTTTACTTAGTGTACTCTTCATAAACTTTCCATTCCACTGCTCCTGTTATCGGTAATACTGTTCTATGACTGGAAAAATAAATATGTCTTTTAAAATTGTTTTTTTTTCTTTATTTTAATCGTATCTAAAACAATTTCACATTGTTTTTTTATTACAATGTTCTGCCACTACCGAATTTTCATTATTTTCTTTTATGACTCTGATACGTTTCTTTATACTTGTTTTGTATTTTCTCTTTGTCTCTAGTAGGAAAAAGTTAAAAATACGTTAGGTATGTATTTTCAATTTATATGTATATATAAATGAATTTGTTTATTCGCTATGCAAGCACAGGCCGTTCGACAGATTGCTATGACACTTGGCAGATACGTTAACATACTTTTATCTTAGATAATGTCGTACTGTACATACATATCATTCCCAAAATATTGATCGAATTTCTATGTATCAATTAATTTGTGTATACATTCGATTCGTATTTACGACCAACTACTGGTGTTGCGTGGTATTATTTAGATGTAGATACTATAAGTTTAAACCAGTGTTTAACTTACACAATTTTAGTGAATAATACTGGTCTTCTCACCATACCATCAAGTAATTATCCAAATCGTTCATATATTTACAAGTGAAGGCCACATTTCAAAATTTATGTAATGAAAATTTCTGATGGAAAACTTTGGACGTGAAATCGAATCATCAGCTTAGTACTTTCACATGCCTTTATGTTTTTATTATATACAGTTTGTAATATAATTCTCTACTAGGACAGAGCTTATTAATAGGATTCATTGTTGTGGTGTTCGGTTTCTGCAATTGAGAAAAACTTATTTAGAGAAAACAATCAGCAGCAAACATTTTTACGTAGCTCACTCCTTTCATAAACTTTTTATTCTATTGCATTTGTTATCGATAATACTGTTCTATGATTGGTGGATAAATATGTTCGTATAACTGACTTTTAAAATTGTTTTTTTTTCTTTACTTTAATCGTATCTAAAACAATTTCACATTTTTCTTTATTACAATGTTCTGCTACTACCGAATTTTCATTATGTTTTTATTTATTTTGTATTTTCTCCTTGTCTCTCCTAAGAAAAGTGAAAAATACATAAGATATGTATCTTTAATTTATAAGTATATATAAATGAATATGTTTATTCGCTATGCACAGATAGGCCGTTCGACAAAGTTGCTACAAAACTCGACAGTTACGTTAACATTCTTCTAACTTAGATAATGTCATACATACCATTCCAGAATATTGACTGAATTTCTATATATCATTTAATATGTGTGTACATTCAGTTCTAATCTATGACCGACTGCTAGTGTTCGTGGTTTTATCCAGATGTAGATACTATAAATCTAAACCAGTGTTTAAGGAACACAATTTTATTGAATTATTTGGTTAACTGATTTAAATTATGTATAAGTTTCGTGTTCTTCTCTAATAAAAAGTCTTGTAGAATTGTAGTCTTGCGACACTGCATAAGCAACAGCATAAATGAATGTTTAGAAAAATTATTTAGCAACTTTATGTGATAATAAGTGATATAATTGTATACATTATAAATCACACGTCGCAGTAATGCTTAATCGCTC
>NW_019384961.1:285735-298326 GCF_000671375.1 Centruroides sculpturatus | reverse complement strand
AAAAAAATCATTAAAATTTAAAAATAACCAAAAAAAAAAATTTAAATACTGTATAAAATTTAAAGAAGTTTACTTTCTAATTATTACTGTTAATTCATATTTTTTTTAAAAATGTTTATTTATGTATATATTTATTGTAATTTTATATTTAAAAGATGGTTATTTTTCTATATATTTGTTGTTAATTAATATCAAAAAATAATGTTTATTTTTCTATATATTTATGTTAATTTTATATGTAAAAAATGTTTATTTTCTATATATATATTTATTGTTAGTTCGTATTGAAAAAAGTGTTTATGTATTTATATGTTTATTGTTAATGTATTCTTAGTGTTTGTTTTTTATTCATAAATTCTTAAATTTTATCAACATTTGTTATATTTATTTTGTATACTTGATTTCTAAATGTTCAACTAAATAATAAATATGTATCTTACAATGTTAAAAAAATGTATTTAATAAATCAAATGTTAAGAATCATTGTTTCTGGATGAATTATTAAATCGGCTTTTCAACGAAAGTATTTGAAGTTACTTTGTAAGACTGTTATAATTTTAACATGGTAAATAATAATTACTATAAAATTAATAAATTATATTTTATTTATACAGCATCATAAAATATAATTTCAACATACAAGCTTGAAATATATACAAGTTATTTAAAACTGGCAGATGAGCTAGGCGATGCTCAGGCAAAATGGAAACTTTTTACATAAGTCTGTAATTATCTTTTGTTTATCAATCCATTAGTTTCATATAAACTATTATTTTTCTCCTTTAAGTTTTCGCAAATTCCAAAAACTGTAAATGTTGTTGACAAGTACTTTGTTCTCTGACTCACTCTTATGGAAGCCAGAGCAAAAGTACAATCTTCTAAGACATAGTTACTTGGTTGCAACTGATTCTTATTAAATAAAGAAAATCGTTTTGAGAAACTGAAAACACGTTGATCGATAATTATTACTTCGTAGAGAATTTGCTTGCAGACTTGAGCTAAAATTGTGTTTCATAATTAGATGAATGTTTTCTACTTAATTAAAATTTTATAANATTTAAAACTGGCAGATGAGCTAGGCGATGCTCAGGCAAAATGGAAACTTTTTACATAAGTCTCTAATTATCTTTTGTTTATCAATCCATTAGTTTCATATAAAGTATTATTTTTCTCCTTTAAGTTTTTGCAAATTCCAAAAACTGTAAATGTTGTTGACAGATACTTTGTTCTCTGACTCACTCTTATGGAAGCCAGAGCAAAAGTACAATATTCTAAGACATAGTTTCTTGGTTGCAACTGATTCTTATTAAATAAAGAAAATCGTTTTGAGAAACTGAAAACACGTTGATCGATAATTATTTGTCTAATTACTTTGTAGAGAATTTGCTTGCAGACTTGAGCTAAAATTGTGTTTCATNAAAAGTACAATATTCTAAGACATAGTTTCTTGGTTGCAACTGATTCTTATTAAATAAAGAAAATCGTTTTGAGAAACTGAAAACACGTTGATCGATAATTATTTGTCTAATTACTTTGTAGAGAATTTGCTTGCAGACTTGAGCTAAAATTGTGTTTCATAATTAGATGAATGTTTTCTACTTAATTAAAATTTTATAAATAAATCATGTAATGAAAGAAATTAATATTGGACTGACAGTTTAAGGCATCGATATATATGTGTTGTCAGTCAAGGGAAAGATGCGTCCAGTAAGATCTCATATATGAAACAACTATTATTCAATTGTTAGACATGTGAATGAAATAATTTCGGTATACATCATGCAGCCAGCTCAGAATACAATGTTCAGTGATTTGGCCACAAGTGAGGGTGATGAAAATCTGATATAGAACTGAAGAATATTCAAAAAAACAATGCGGCGTATGGAGTGCATCATCTGTAAATCACTTAATGACAATTAATTAAAATTCGTCGTATTTTTAAAGTACAGTATCATATTACACCACTATGCTGAACAGTATGGAAATTTGTTTCTTTACTCGTAACGCCTAGAATATTACCGAAATTCTGTTTGACACAATTGAACACATTTATTTAAGTGAAAGTGCGTTCACTGGTAACTTTTTAATTACGGTATAAAAGCAATCACAGTATGTTATTTCTCAGTTAATGAAACTGCTGCTTTTTCGTATAAAAAAAAGATTATTTAATTGCATTTAGCGCAATAGTGTTTGTTTAGTTGCCGATTTATTCTTGTTTCTGCAAATAATAACTACGGTAGTACGCTATTTGCAACTAAAATTTAAAAATTACGGATAAGTTATGAGTTAACCGGTTACGTTTTGAATATTTACCATTTAACCAGTGTTAAAACGATTCGTTAATTTGAACCTTTAATGCACTATGAAAATATTAAGAATTATGGCCTGGTAAATAAAGGATATCATTAATTATTTCACATTAATTAATCAATAAATAATATCAAATGAGAAATGTGTTTATAAACGTATGTTTATTGCATTTGCTGTTTAACAGAATGGTTTATATAACATCGCTATAATTGGTTATTCCCTGGTTAATAGATGAATTCTTTAAGTTTAATTATTTGCATTTTAACATTTGGTTTGGAGTGCAACAAATTATAATTTGATACGTAATTGTAAAACTACAGAATAATTATAATAAAAGTTTCAACAAACAATAGAGATATATTTTTATACAGTAAATATTACTTGAATTAAATTTGATTAGATATGTAATTAGTATAACTTACTAAAATCATAAAATAACAAATGCATGGCCATGCCTTTTATTAAACAGTATCTTTTTATACTCGGCGTTTTCAATCCTAAATTTCAAATGTGTATGTGCTAAGACCTATTTTAAGAATATTATTAGAATGCCTGTAAACAACGGTGGAAGTATCTCCTGGTAAATAGAGCGTTTTATAGAAAAATGATTAAGAAAGTACTATTTAGAAATGAAAATACCCGAGTTGATAAAAGAGCAATTAAATTAAAACCTTCAAAGCCAATTCAACCATTAATTCATAAACTGATGAGTGAATCTGAACATTTGAGAAGAAATGTTTATATTGTAGCGGTTATAGCATAGTGGTATAAGCAAACGTGTTTCAACTGTTCACCTAGCACACCAATACTTAAAATTATTTTGCAATTGTATAAAAAGAGTCTGTCGCCAACCTATCACTTTTATTGGGGCTAAAAAAATTTTTATTTTGTAAATATTTTAGTTTATAATATAATTCGTTTAAACCAATTCAGTTTCAAAGAAAAATTTTTAATATTAAGTTTTTTCGTTTCGTGAGGTAGACAGAGTAAACGTAAAACTAGTTCATTGTTATAAAACAATTGTTTAAAATAAAATAAATACTTGGATAAAAAATTTAATATAATCAGTAAAACCATTTAAGGTTGTAGCTATCAAGTCATAAAGTACATTTCTAAAAGAATTTTTTCAAAATAAATAATATTTAATATAATGTTTGAACTATAAAATTTTTTAAGATAAAAATTCCATTTGAAACTAACTACTTATTAGAATTCGTTATCATTTACAATTAAGAAATTACTCAAAATTGTATGAATTCATATGTTTCTTTATTTTTAAAATGTAGGAATAAAAATATTAGATATATTAAAACCGCCATTAACGGACAATTTTAAGTTCACAATCAACATTTAACGTCATACATGTCAATGTTATTAAACTTTTCTGTTATTGTTAGAATTGTGAGGGCCAAGATTTAAGAATGCTGAGATTTGAATATTTTTATTCATTTTTATCTACTGTTTTGTTTCAAAACCAAAACGATTTTATAAAAGTTAGGATTAACTCAAAACGAGAAAAACAACCGACAAATTTTCTCATAAAAAATCGATCATAAAACTCTGTTTCCACGAAAATACTTACCTGTAGAAGATGAGTTAACTGTTGTGTCATAATTTTGTCACCAGTGGCGGGGCAAGACCTAAATTTGATGTGGGCAAAGTACTTTTCGCGAGGCCCTCTACAGTGGCGTACCGTGGGGGGGCGACAAAATTTCATAATAAATAATAATAATATCTTGTAAAATTTTGAAACATCCTAATCTATACATCGCGCGTACGATAGGCTCGCCGGGTGAACTAGTAAATTCTTTATCCGAGGAGTTCGTGCGAAACCTGTTTACCTTTTTTTTTTGCTTGTACGATTCATTCGTGTTCATATACACCACTAATATCCAATAGAACTATTTTAAACAGGTCGCTGCTCTACCTCCAAATTTTTCATTGCTTGTTCTGTGACAAAACTGAATTTTGGTCTTATAAATTGAAATACCTAAATAAGGGAACGAAATTTTCCTCTGCCCCGGGCGGCTGACACCTACGATACGCCACTGGCCCTCTGGTGGCGCAAGAAGACAGGTTTTATAAAATAAAAAAATAAAAAGCAGTTGAAACAAATTTTTATTCATAAAAACGCAAACTATTATTTGACTAACATTTAAAAAAATTAAAAAAAGAAAGAATTAAAGAAACAGAAATTCCCTGCTTTTAGCCTTACTGAACTCCTTAATAATTGTATCGTAATTCAGCGTATATTTGCTTCAATAGATAAAACTGCCAAAGCTGAAAGTCTTTCCTGACCCATTGTATTTCTTAAATAATTTTTTATTAATTTTAATTTTGAAAAGCTCCTTTCAGCGTAGGCAGTAGTTACCGGTATTGTTAACAAAATTCGAACGACGATGTAAATATTTGGGTAAATTTCTTTTAACCATTTCATTCCCGATCATTAATTGAATTAATACTTGATTAATATTAAAATACATTAAAAATACTTAAAACTGAAAAAACACGAAAGAAATGCGTTAATTTTGAAGAAAAAGCTTCAAATTTTATTTTCCATTGTTGCGCCTTTCTGTGAAATGTAACACCGATGAGTCATTGTTTACACAGCTGGGTGACCTTGAACACAGCTGGAATCGGATTTCCCTGGACGATCTCATGTACACCACAGGAGGACAAGGNATTAAAAAAAAAAAAAATTTCAAAAATGTTATTTTCTGTCATGTATTGGAGCAGCTATTTCACATCTTTAATGAAGTTGGGTAAATTTGGGATCATTGTTTGTAATTCTTCGTATAATTCGTAAGGTTGGAAGTCACTGCTCTCACCCACTCGCAGGACTGAGTGTAAATCTTGACAGTTTTTTAATATTTGCTCTTTTGGAATATTTGTTAACTCGCTTAGATCATAGAGAAAACCAAAATTTTCAAAATGTTGATTTAAAGACATAAATCTCGAATCCATGTTGCTTATTATAGAATCAATCGTGGTGTTAAAAAAAATCTGTTTCATACCGGCTTTTGGCAGACTGTATAGGTTGATCGCTGCCTTCGTAATCGAACATCCTTTTCTTTTTGGCTATCTTTTCGTTTTTAAAGTCTTTTGGCAGTTCATAACTGCTATCTATACTAATATTATAAAGAGGTAATGTTTGTATGTATGTGTGTATGTTAGTTTGTATGCAGCAGGTAATCTCCGAAACTACTCATCCGATTTCAAAAATTTTTTCACCAATATTTAGAATGGAACTTCAGGGTGGACATAGGCTGTATATTATTCCGTTAAACATGGGGGATGGACAGTTCTTTACGGTAAGCCTTACGGGGAAGGCTTACCGTAAAGAACTCTGCTTCTATTTATACTATTTTAGATGCGGTTTTTTGCATTTTTGATTGCATTTTAATAGGGTACGTCAACAGAATGTACACTAAGAAGGCATTTTTCGATATTCCCCCCGCGGGGGAGAGGGACAGGATTAAGGCTTACTGTGAAAAACTTGGCTTCTATTATACTATTTTACATGCGGGTTTTTGCGCTTTTGATTGCGTTTTAATAGGGTACGTTAAGAGAATGTACACTAAAAAAAAATTTTTCGAAAAATTTTCCCCCACGGGGAAAGTGTTATACATTTATAATAGATACATTTTGAGCCACAACAAGGCGTGGCGGGGTCTGCTAGTTCTCAATAAATTGACGAGCGTCAGATAAGCATTTTTCGAATCCAGTTTGTCGATATTCTTTGATTCAGTCGCAAAATGTGCGCAAATGTTCAAGAGTAATGCTTAAATGGACTTGTACAGATTGCCATAATTTGCTCATGATATTAACACGCGATAATATCTCATACCACACATGTAATGATATGATAAATTCTAAACTGAGCATTTCGTTTAAAACCGAATCACTGATCACTGAGTGTGTCTGATTGTTCAGTTTGATTTTTTAAGCTTTCGATGCATTCAACAACATCATCAAATTGCAATAATATGGCCTTCACTGCCTCGATTCTGCTTTCCCACCTTGTGTCTGATAAAGGCTTCATAGTAAGCTTTAATTTGCTTTTGATTAACTTGAAAATAGCAAATAAATTTTTTGAATAAAACCAAAAAATGTTTTTGCTGCCACAGAAGAACACGACACGCTTAATACTAATTATTAATGCTAGATACAAAAAGATCACCGTCTCAGTTTCGCGCGACAGAGATCAATTGGGTTGGCGAGAATTCTCAACACCGACCACATGGTGTACGCGTAGAATAACTTAAAATATACTAAAATAAAACTTATAACTAATTATATGGGTATACTATAAAATAAGTTTGAGGATAGGACAGATTGAGAAAATAGAAAAATGGGTACCCAATGTTCCGTATTTGGATCTCTATGATGGTCACTTCTGCGTAAGTCGACAATAGGGATTTTCGGATATCGTCACTCCATAATTAGTTGTCAAGCTCTAATATTCACGTTTTCGCTCCTTAGATCGTCCGATAGTTACCTCCTCAGTATCTTGTGACTCTCGTATATTTCGCACGATGCCTAAACGTACCAGAAGCTGACACGTTCACGTCTCTCTCTTTCACGGTTCGAATCCCAACTGGTTTATCTCTTCCTGTTAAGATTAATCATATTCGTTTTGTAAACCGCGTTTAAGCGTCATTTGTTCATTTTTTTATGTCCGGTCATTGAAAGACCGCTCTGGATCGAGTGTCAGTTGTATATACAAAAGGTAAATTGTTTACAAACTGAGTCTTTGTCTATTGTCTGATAAATGTATACTTTTTTGGTCAATTGTTCACGATAGCAGATGTCTTTTGTGTACGATCCAAGTTCCGAATCCGAGGCGCGAGGCCCCTCGGACTGCGAGGCCGTAGGCGGTGGCCCACGTCGCCCACGCCTTACGCCGCCTCTGTTTGTCACTTCGCCCATAATTGGTCAAAGAAGATCATCACCTGTGACGTACATGGGGAAATCTCGAGAAGAGAGCCCCCATATAAAAGGCAAATGCGATGACGACACAGGGGAAAGTTATTTTTCTGTACTGTGAGTGTGCTCGTGGATAACCTGCCTCTGGCCGCCACCGTCTTCAATAGACTTTGATTACGACTTTAAACTTTGACTTCGAACTTTGGACTATATTACGAACCCAGGAGAACAAGAATTCGGATCAACCCTACATCAACGTTATAACTACAGGTATTTATTCTACTCGCGATGATATGTAAGCTCTCTGTCGAATATTCCAAACTCGCGGTTAAGGTCGTGACTAATTTATATTTTGTCCGCTATTTTATGAACTATACGGATTGAAAATCCCGAGAGGGATCTGTACCCTAACTCTTTAAATAATTAATTATGTAAAAATGTACAATAATAAACGGGTATATTGTTAATGAATTTGGATTGGTGTGCGTTTCTTCCTACATTATCATCTCCATACTGAACCCGAAGTCCTCGACGATAATTCCTCCTCAATGTAAACGCGTATCTATCCGCTAAGAATATGATAGATTGGTGTCAGATCCTGACGGGAGAAACAATCTAACGATCCTTTCCCCTAAACCTTTTTTTCCATCCTTTAGACAAGCGAGACCGGACCTCAAGGTCTCGAGTCGACTAAGTGGTAGGAGAGTCAAGAACTCGTAAACATCCTACTCCCGATTAGTCTCACAGAATTAAGCTTACGGTACGAAGAAACCATAAACTTTTTCCGAGTTATTCATTTAATCAACAACAACAGTAAAATAGTATTAAAGAAATGACATTTAAGACGGTTACGATAATAGCATTAATGTTCAAAGGTCGTATTACGAAGGCGACTTGTCGACCATTCTAAAGCGTTGGAAGTAAGGTTTCTCATATTCCGGTTTTTGCTTCTCCTAGGATCTCAAGGAAAAAGTGATCTTTTTCACGGAATCTCCATATTCCCTGAATTAATTATTTTTAAGATATAAAAAAATTTCGAAATAAAATGATACAATTACTTTTCATTTCTTAAGTAATTTAATACGTCTCGCAACCTCTAAAATGGTAATATTAATAATGCTGTGTAAAATATGTATTAAGAATTACTTTTATATTACATAGAAATTTTCACAAATAGAAAAGACTCGTTACAGTTTGTTTGCAACTGCTTACAAAAGGAAAATGCTTTTGAATTGCTTTGAAATTAAAAAAAAAAATCTGAACTTACATCAAACTTTCAACTTTCAAGGTAATTTTCGTTTTTTAAATAAAACATATCATAAAAACTTACAATAATACTTGGTATTAAAATTTCAAATGCAAAGATAGTCAATACTCCGATCACTCAATCTGATTCTTATTTCAATAATGAAAGGTCTGCTATTGAGAATGCCTTTTTCGATTCAATTGATGTGAATGGAATCGTTTTTAATGCGTGTCATAATTGGAAACTACTTGAGTTTGATATATTATTGTGGAGGAAAAACTTAGAGCATCAAATCACATTCAGACACGTATAAAATAACAAAACTTATTTTGTTTAATTGTTAATAGGTGCTTTATTTTTTTTTATTTTGACAAACACAATATTTTTCATAACTAGGCCACATAACTTCATGATTTCTGATATTTTAAACTTTTTTGGGTTTTTTGTTACGATTTAAAATGAATAACAGTCTTAGTATTAATACACTTTAAAGCTGATAATAATCGGTTTAAATAGTTGAAAATCATTTGGTAAGGTTATCACATTGCTCAGGGAATTACAAGAAGTGTTTACGAAAAATTGTTGCGTTTTGTGTCAGTGAAACAGTCTGAAAATAAACAAAAACTATGCTTTTTTTTCACAAATTAAAGACAAAGTCGCTCTAAAAATATATTTCAGACGATCACCATTTTTACTTAGTGTTCTAGAACAAATTATAGACAGCTGGACCTTTTTTTGGGCTACGCCACTGCCTACATTTAAAAAAGTTCCTTAAAAAACACAAAAAAACTAATTAAGATTAAAAGAATTCTTCTTTAAAATTGAAATGGTAAATCTTACGACTTCTTGTTAGTTCATCCTTGTCCAATAATTACTCATCCGACAGAAATTCAAATATATCGTTAAAATTCGTCACCAGAGGGATATCTTGGTGTAATCTACATTTGTCAGCGCTAATCCTCAGTAGATAAAAGGAGCCAGGATCTATAATTTGTTCTAAAACACTAAGTAAAAATGATGATCGTCTGAAATATATTTTTAGAGCGACATTGTCTTTAATTTGTGAAAAATAATTATTCATCCGACGGAAATTCAAAAAACTATGCTGATAAACATTGGAGAAAGACTAAAAAATTTATACCTTGGAAAAAAGAAATGTGAAATACGTACAACACCACTGATAGACCCAAAAAAGATTCCTCTTCACTCTCTCACATTAAGTGGAAATTTTCTCAGGTAGTAAATAATTAGTACATATTACGTATTTGTAAAATAAAAATCACCGACCATTCTGTTCAAAACTGTAGGAATTTAACAAGGCTCAATATAAACAAACTTATTTTTCATAGCGAACTGTACTGTACATAACGGAAATGACAGACTCAAAACAAGGAGTCTATTAATGCCAGAATGTTTTGCACGAGTGCCTTCAACTTTAGTCTCACGCGACCTTTCATAGCTTTCTGCTTTCATGGTTTTGAAACTTTCTGACATCATCGATGGCTTGTTACGAACAACCAATGAACATTTCACTTAACCAAAAAAATTGTAATCGCATTTCAGTATTGTTCTATTGTGCATCGTCATCCTTGAATTATGTAATAAGCCCAAGGCTCAGGGGGTAATAGTCCTAAGGTTTCCGTTCGGCGTCGAGATGGTAAATCCTCGCTCAGCGTCACTGGATGGCGACATCCGAGCGACGAGCAGGTGAATAAGCCGATAGGATCCGTTTGCTGGAATAAGACAGGTTAACCTGTTACAAAAAAACAAAACTTTAATAAACATACAACATACGATAAAATTCGCTAATACTCCGGCCTAAGGCTGTGTGCCGGTATTATTTCTATGAAGTCTATAGGACTGTCTCAAATAGACTTTACTGCCTGATATCTATGTCCAACTTATAGGCAACTTGACCGAGAAAGAGAGTTTACAAACATTTTAACATAATACCTCTGACAGATTGTAAAGAGGCCTTCTCCATCCGTTGAAGCGTATTTGTCGACAATCCGTTATGGCGCCGGGAACATGGCGAACCAGCCGTCGTCGTTGTCTATGGCCTTCCTGGTATATCCGCCTCGGTGATTGTGCCACCAGTGGCGTACCGTGGGTGTCAGCCGCCCGGGGCGGAGGAAAATTTCAGCTCCCCTTATTTAGGTATTTCAATTTAAAAGACCAAAATTCAGTTTTGTCATAGAACAAGCAATGAAAAATTCGGTGGTAATGCAGCGACCTGTTTAAAATACTTCTATTGGATATTAGTGGTGTATATGAACGCGAATGAATCGTACAAGCAAAAAAGAAAAAAAATATCTACAGGTTTCGCAAAAACGTTACTAGTTCACCCGGTGGGCCGATTCCCGGGCTGTCCGGACGATAGCACTATAGTAGGCGCTATGCAAGTATAGATTATCATGTTTCAAAATTTTACAAGATATTATTATTTACTGTGAAATTTTGCCGCCCCCTAAAAAGTTCCGCCCGGGGCGGACCGCCCCTACCGCCCCCCTACGGTACGCCACTGTGTGCCACCCCTTTTTATACGCCTTCCGCGACTTATGGAATCCTTAAATCAAAGTCCCCTGAGACACTTCTCAGGTGGCTTTGATTTTATGTGTTCTAAGTTTAAGCTGGGCCAAGTTTTACTTGCACGGGCTGTCAAGAATCGTATGTTTCGACGAATTATGCATATTTTCTATCCGTTATCGTGGCTCGTCTTACCTCCTAATTTCATGTTTGACAGATTCCCATCATTAATAATCCAATGTTTTGACTAAGTTTCTAACACAAGTCCAAACATAGAAGTACAGTAGAACCTCCATTATCCGGACCTCCATTATCCGGATTTTCGATTATCCGGATTGTTCAAAATAAACAAAAATTTTACGAATTTGCTGATTTGCACTTAGCGAATTACGACACTGTTTATGTACGTGATGGAATGCANTATCGCTAGGAGCACGGAAGAAATGTCTCTTCTCGTTCGATGACTTATATCCTGCCTTGCATCCTGGCACAAAGCACGTTGGCATTTTTATGTAGCTAAAAAAACAATTATTATAGGTCAAAATCACTGACTTCAGTATATACCTAGCAAGAACAACGATCTCCTGCTAACAGCGGCAAATATTGTCTCTAGCTAAGTTTGAACTATTGGTCTGAACTAAGTCTGAACTATTAGTCGAAAGACCAGTTAATCTACCGACTCTGACAATAGGTAGTCTGTTAGCGTTGGCGACTCTGGCGTTGGTCAGTAGTAGTCCGAATTCAATACGAACGTTTGTTTCTTGAAAATTTATCACGATTTAAATACAGTATTTACTTTTAATATTACCGATATGTCATCGAAAAGAAAACGTGTTGTGTTATCATTAAAAGACAAATTAAAGTATTTGTTTCCATTATCCGGATTTTTCCTTATCCGGACTACCTTCATCCCCAATTAGTCAGGATAATAGAGGTTCTACTGTAATTGGTGATTCAGAAGGATATTGGACATGGGTGTTATAAATCGATGAGTGACCAGAAAGTTTCTAGTGGAGATCCAAGTTTCTCCCCTGGGTTTTTCTCTTCTAATTATAATTAAAATAATAGGCTAATTAGCTCTAATTAGCCTTTCTGGATCTTCACAATTACATTGATAAAATAATTATTAAAATAGCCACAACTTAATATACAAACTTCATTAATAATGATACAGGATATACACTCATTATCTAATTTTGATATTATATAATTTGAATTGTATTATTTAAAATAAATAAGGTGTTGATGCCTAATATTTTATAACGATGATAAATATACATTTTTGGTAAGCAGCATGACAAACAAGTGTTCTCATGTCATAAAAACCTTTTGACAAAAAAGCCACAAATATAAACAAAAACAAATTCAATAATATGAAACAAGCACATAAACAGTATAATCACACAATTAAAAAATGCCAGACACGACAAATAACACAGGAAATGACGGAATCTGGAGTGCCAGAGCGTTCTCATGCGGTCTGGCGGGAGAGAGGCGGGTACAAACAACCGGACACGACAAATAACACAGGAAGTGACGGAATCTGGAGTGCCAGAGCGCTGCAATGCGGTCTGGCGGGAGAG
>NW_019384961.1:284595-285598 GCF_000671375.1 Centruroides sculpturatus | reverse complement strand
GGCGAGTGGTCTCCGTTGCCGCTCATCGTAGTGGTGACCAGACCCTAAAGACTGGGAGGTTCGTCGTGGGTTCGCGCCACGGTCGGACAGGCTGGCTGCTTGGAGTTTTCCGGGTTTTCTCCTTGCCTATAACGACTGAATAGGAGGCCAGTTCCCCATAAAAGTCCTCCCGGAAGGCATTTATTTCCCGCGCGTACGTATGGCTGTTCGATACAGCCGGCTAATCGGTCGCCTAGCGATCATACACATACACAAGTCTACTCGGAGAAAGAGCCTACATTGAGCTAAAATCTCCATATAAACACCATCGAAGAAGAAGAAGAAAGAAAGAAAGAAGTATATATAGTCTCGTTCGTGTTTATAATTTTTGTTTTTTTTTTTCGGACTGCGTTACAGCGCTTCCGCATTCGAAATTTTTTCATTTCCGGTGTGTTTAGTTCTGTCTGGTTGTTTATTGTCTTTACTCTCTTGCCAGAACACATTGCAGTGCTCCAACAGTTTATATATTGTTATAACTGGTGTTCGGATAAATATCTTGTCATTTTGTCTTTTGTATGTCATCGCCGCGTTGGTTTTAAATTAAAGCAGTTTATTTACCACTGTCCGCGTTTCAAAAAAGGAAAAGTTTTTGCCGGTGTGTCAGTAGAATGTTTCGACCTCCGACTTAAGTTTGTGTTATTGACGTTAATTTTTGTCTGTGTGGGGCAGTGGCGTGCCGTCATTAGAAGCGGTGGACGCGCCGCTTCCCTTGTATTTTCTAAAAAAATAAATACATATTAATTTTAATTATATGAAAATAATCGCACAATATTTTATTATAACCGCATTGTGTATCTTATCACAAATTTTTATAGTACACGTGAAAAAAATAAGATTTCTATTTTATTCTATTCTATTCTATTTTATTGTATATTCGAATATGCTTGGCGGAGTAGCGGAATGGAAAGGCGGTATTGTCAGCATCCAAAAAAAAAAAAAAAAAAAACATTTATTTTACCCAGTT
>NW_019384961.1:226549-282220 GCF_000671375.1 Centruroides sculpturatus | reverse complement strand
TTTTTAAAATTAATATATTTTATTATATATACGTTTAATTAAACCGGGGGGTCGGAAATCGCAATAAAAATTTTAATTTTTTAAAAATATACGGCCAGCTAGTATTCACCCTACTTTAAACCCTTGTCCTCCCGAGACGTCTATGAGAATGTCCCAGGAAATCTGACACCAGATGTTCTCAAGGTCATCCAGCTGTGTAAACAATGACTCATCACTGTCAAATTTCGCAGAAAGGCGAGACAATGGAAAATAAAGTTTGAAGCTTTTTCTTCAAAATTAACGCATTTCTTTCGTTTTTTTTCAGTTTTAAGTATTTTTTATGTTTAAAAATTCCTTTAAAAAACTTCATACGCCAAGTGGTTAATAATACGAAGAAATCAGCCTCCACCGTACTCGGATAGAGATGGTTCGGTTAAGCTTTTAAGTTAACTTTCGGCTCTTTCATCAGGCTTTTGTTTATGTCCCCAATTCCCTAATCGCTTAATTATTTAACTACTACTTAAGTAGAAATAAGTCGAAACAGGTTAATTTGTACGTGAATACAGTCTACCCCCCTATAACACGGTAGATATGTTCCGGTTTTTATGAATCCATTTTCTACGAGTCCAGCCAATCACAGCCCGGCACGTATGCAGTTTACGGACTACGGCTGTTTGAAAGGTTTCGTCCATAAAATGAATCGATTCTAGACTAATTCGACTCAACATTTCCAAAATACGTATTATTTTTTGGGAATAATCCATATAAACTATGCTATTTATAAACAAAAAATCGTAGGATTACTTACCGAGTGTGCGTTCGACTATGCCATTGCTTAAGCTTGTTTTCATCGTGGAGCTTGTCATTGAATGGCGCTCGCGTGCTTCCTGATAAATTATTTTTTTTTGCAAAAAATTCGCTGAATTTTGGAGACATCATTAATATAAATATAATTTTTATGGACGTTAAATAATAAATGGTTTTTAGTAGGTCCGCTGCTCGTTTAAAGTCAACCGTTTATACAATATCCGCTATTGGTCTAGATTCGACTAATTCTGTCACGACACGAGTCGGCGATAACGTTTTACCGAATTATACGAGTTTTTTTTAGCATGTTTGTATGAATAGTGTCGCAATTTTTTCGCCGTGATATAGGAATCCGAGCCATAGGAACCCGTGTTATAGGGGGGTCGACTGTATTTGTAGTCTCGGGGAAAAAATTGGAAAGACAAATTTTTATTACAGATGGATACATAAATCATAAATTTAAGGAAAATAAATTCTAGAGCTTTTTCTGTACCTCGTGCATCTCTCTCATTCATTAAATTTAGTTGTAAATGATGCTGTCAAAGTAACAGTTAATTTTTTAACATTGTACAAGAATTGTACACGTTTTTTTCTACATCCCCTTAAAGATAGGANTATTTTTTGTAATAAAAATTTAAAAATTTTTTAAACATATTTTTAACCCTTATTGATTTAAACAATTTAAATAATAAAAACATTGATCATCATGACCATACATGGTTACTCTAATTTATGATATAATTTTAAATTAGAAAAACTTACAGTTTTCACTTCGACATATTCTTTCAAACCATCTTCTCCCCTTTAAAATAAAAATATATTATTTAATTTCATAAAATTAGATCTTTCTTTTTAATAAATTTATTTCATATCTGAATAGATTACTGTCACAATAAGGCAACTGAAATAAATTTGTACATGGATAAATTTTAAAATTTACAAATAGGAATTCAGTTTACACTATACATATTCTTATCAATCTAATGAACAAATAATTTATGTAGTCATATAAAAAAACTTAATAAATACTGTTGTTTGAATAATAACTTCTTTAAAGAGGAAAAAGTCATTGTTAATGATTTTTAACAATTTACAAAGTTCCTACTCAAATTTTTGTTTTAAATTCCATGATTTTCCCTGAACTTTATGTCCCTTATAATATGGCACAGTGGACGGCTGGATGGCCAAGGTGGCAGCCTACTGCTCTGGGGGGATCCGGGATCGAATCTGGACAGGTCAAGGAATCCCCAGGAATTTTTCGGGGGAGTGGTCCATTTGGATATGTCAGGCCCTGTCCTCATTTTGAGCCTGACCGAACCCATAATGGGCCTGCTATAAAAGGCCCTCTTAGTGCCCACAGGGCGGAAAGAGGTAAAAAAAAAAAATAGAAAAATATGGCACATTGACAAAATAAAACAGCGTTTGATTTACTATGCACATATGCTATTGCTTCTCTAACTTTTTAATTAGTTATTTTTTATAATTGCTGATCATACTATACCTTACACACTTTTCTAGCAGTAGTTTAATCAAAACAAACATTTTAGAGTGGTTATAGTCTACCACTAGAACTCAGTTTTTTTCTTTAATTTGTATTTTAATACATTTTTAACTTGAGACATACCTCTGAACAGGGGTTGAAAACATTTGTTTTGATTAAACTAGTGCTAGAAAAGTGTGTAAGATGTAATGTGATTGGTATATTTATTACCAGTTTTTCTACAGTGCTTTATAATTACTGAATTATTAATGCTAAAAATAAAATGTTTTATTAAATTGTGGTAGTTTATTCTGTTATTAATCCACAACCATAAATCTAAAACAATTGTTTATTTATAATTTGATAATGGACAGCACGCTAATCGTTTATTACAAAAACTTTTAACATATAACATATGTTTATATTCTACCGTTCCTATCATTCCAAATTTGCTATTTAAGATTGGAATGTTTTTAAAAATTTTGTATTAAAAAAAAAAAGGTTCTAATGACCTGAAGAAGACGAAAGTGTATATCGTCGAAAGCGCTCGTCAATTTAGTGACATAGGTGTCTAATTTAACGCTTATATGTTAAAAGTTTTTGTAATTGTTTATTTATTATTCATTATCAAATCCTGTATAAACCATGTACAAAAGTATATATTTATTAAATTTCTCTCTTAATAAATTTCCTAAACTTTATAAAATATTAATAAACTTGGAAAAAAATCACAAATTGTTTTGTTACACAATCAAAATTTTTAAAATGAAAAATGATAAATAATTTCAATTTAAATGTTATAATTTAACATATTTTGTACTTTAAATTTTTTGGAAAATTTTGTGTATGCTTGGATGAAATTTTTGGTCCTGAAAATACTCTGTATCCCTTTTCATAAGTTGTACTGCACTACATTATTTCTTGCTGCCTGCAGACGGCTATATTTAGTCAGCCTATACTGTCAGCAAAAAAATCAACAAGGCAGCCAAGGAGACAAATTCCATGACTTTCTATGACTTTTTCCAAATGCTAATGAATATCCCTGATTTTTCTCACTTTCCAGGTGCATAGGAACCCTGAATTTATTAAAGAATAAATTTATTCATAAAATTCTTTTAAATTTTTTCCATAAATTTCTATTCTTTTGCTACAAACTTAAATCGATAATAAAATTATACTATAAATATCTAAAATGCATAACAAATTCAGTTTATGTTTTGATATATATGAGGGTGGTTTTTTCAACCTCCAATGGTCCATAAAACAAAGACAAGTGTAAATAACAAAATCAATTTATTACCTAAAGTTAGGTACAAACATGGTTACTTTACAACATAATCACCATGAAGATTGAGGCATTTGTTATATCTGTGGATGCGTTTTGCAATCTCCTCTTCATGGAATGTTGCCACCAGTGACTTGAGATGGGCATTAACATTGTTTTGAAGATTGTCATTAGTCTCGAACCTCTGATCTCCTAGCCACAATTCAGGGAAGAGGTGGAAGTCTTCACACACCTCTAATGTGTGAAGACTTCCACCCAGCTTGGAACTTTTTAAACCCCCAGTGTATAGCCCTAATTTAGCACCAAGCAACTTCTACCTCTTTCCTGAACTAAAATGTAGCTAGGAGAGCAAAGGTTCGAGACTAATGATGATCTTCAAAACAATGTTAAGGCCCATCTCAAGTCACTGGTGGCAACATTCCATGAAGAGGAGATTGCAAAGCTCATCCACAGATATAACAAATGCCTCAATCTTCATGATGATTATGTCGAAAAGTAACCTAACTTTTGGTAATAAATTCATTTTGTTATTTACACTTGTCTTTGTTATATGGACCATTGGAGGTTGAAAAAAAAACTGCCCTCATAAATAAAGTACAATCTGAGAGATTCTACTTGTCAAACTGATATAAAATAATTGATTTTTTTACTCTTATGAGAAAATAGCAGTTAAACAAGAGAACCATACAAATTAAAAACTGCATTGGAATATATATATATAAACTATTTTCAATCAAATCAGGAAAGGAGCCAAGAAAGTTCCTTATTATTTCAACTGATGATAATTTATGATATGTTCAGATTTCATTTCAAACATACTAAGATAAATTATTATTAACAGAATAATATTTTAAAATTAAAAATTTCTATAATATGATATTTAACATAAAATTATTTAGTGTTAATTAAATTAATTAATAATAATTTAATTTAATTTAATTCTATAATTCATTGAAATATTAGTTATTATAGTTATATCGTTTGGTACAATTTGGTAACTATATATAAGTTATTTTGAGACTCGATGAGTCAGAGTTGAATCTAAATTTTCAAGTCCAATTTTAAAATATATTGCTTTCTGTTTATTGAACAATGGTATCTACAATACTTTCAGACAATGAAAAATCTATATATTTTTAATAAAATCTAAATAAAATATTTTTGTCTAGTTTAGTTACTATCTATGTAAACCTATATGTCAAAACTTTCATACATTTAGCAAATACAATTTACTAATTAAAACTGATATCCTGTTTTGCAAATACCTCTTTAATCATAATTACAAAATTGTGTTGTTTGCATCAATACTTTCTCATGTCATTTTTCAAATAAACCCACTATTATATGAAACAAGATATCTTAAAAATAAAGCAACTAAATATTTAGAGAGTTTACTATAAATATGGATAATATTTCACATGAGTAAAAAATAGCTTGTTTATTATTATTTTTTTTTTTTTGTGGGTCAATTTTCCACAGACATTGTAGTTTGGCCAGGCCAAATTCACAATGGGACAATTGGGTAGTGAAGGACAAAACTCAACTTATCTGGGAGAGACCATCCCACCCAAGAAGTTTTTCTGGAGAGTTGCTCATCCAGACTCAATTCTAAATCCCGAGTGGTAGGTTGATGCTTTAACTGCCACAACCATGCAGCTTCAAGCTACTAACTTTGTAATCACCTTGAAGAATCCAAAATTTTTGATTTCTTTGGCATTTTTTCATTTCTACCTGCTTTTTCTTCTAGAATCCTACAGTTCAAAGTTTTTGGACTAAATACAAACTTTTCTTATAAAAATTGAACTTTATATATAAAAACAACTCACTAGAAATGTTACTAGAGCTCTGTAAGTGAAAATAAAAGGATGGTTTATTAAGGTTTGTTATGGTCTTTTGTGAAATTATAAGACTGTTAAAATTGGGAAAAGAAGAAACTTTGATCAGCTTTTAACTGATATTAAAAGAAGTTCTATAAATTAATACTAAACCTAACTCAAAGAAGATATCTTCATTCAGATATATGTAAAGTTATTTTATCTGTTTCAAAATATAAAAAATCAACTAATTCAGTTTTTACATATTAAACAATATTTAATATTCCTTTAGTATTTAAGATGAGAAACTTAATTGATGTCTAATTAATTAATTAATTAATCATCATGAGTAATCATGTAACAAATTTTATTCATTACATAATAATTATTTTATAATAAAATTCTGATATAAAATTCTATATGTAAAATTTATTGTAAAACTTACAATTCTCTTCCAAATCCTGACATTTTGAAGCCACCAAAAGGAGTTTGGGAGGTAGTGGCATCATAACAATTTACCCTAAAAATAAATTTGAAATTTTCTTGTAGTAAAATCAGTGCAAATAGATTTAAGCTTTTACAATAATAAATATGTATCAAAATAAAGTTTTATTTTTATACCAGACTGATCCTGCTTGTATTCCTTGAGCAAATGTTAATGCTGTGTCAATATTTTTTGTTATGACACCAGATCCCAATCCATAATGAGTAGCATTTGCTCTTTCTAAAACTTCTTCCATGGTTTTAAATTTTAAAATTTGTTGGACTGGACCAAAAATTTCCTCTTTAGCAATACGCATATTATCTTTTACATTTGAGAATACTGTTGGCTGTACAAAATATCCTTTTTCTCCAGTTTTATTTCCACCACATTCCAATTTGGCACCTTCTTTTTTGCCCGATTCAATTAAATTCAGTATCTTATCAAATTGTTCTTGATCCACCTACATATATATAAATATATATATTAAATTTTAAAAGTACAATTTAAACTTTTATATGCAGAATCAATACATTAGAATTATAAATGTACTTATCAGAAAATTTGAAATATAGTATTCAATATTTCTTAATATATTTAGTCTTTTTAAAAACTAATTTATAAAAGATAGATATTAGTAGATGCTTTCAGTATTGATAAATCCTATTTCAGATTCAGTTTTTGACAATAGTAAATAATCAATCATTGTTGATAATATGAGACATAAAAGCTTAAAGGGAAATGTGTGGTGGCTTATCCATAAAGCCTGCAGCACTAAAGCTTCCCTAGAAATTCTGAGAAAAAGACTAAATCACGGTTGTTCAACCTTTTTTTCCTAATGGGCCAAATTAGAAATTTATATATATTCAAAGGTAATGTACTTTATATAAATGTATGCTTTTAAAAAGTTCAAAATGTGAATATCAAATTTTAATAACAAATATATATAATTACAAAAAATACTGTATTATTGTCAGTAAAAAAAACATTATACTTCCACAAAATAAAAGTAAATTCAATGCAATTTTAGACATTGTATTTTTCAATGCAATTTTCAATGCAACACATTTTAGACATTCTTCCTTTTATAATATTGTCAATATCTGCATTTATAGTACTAGTCTTAATTCTAAGAATGTTAGTTAAATGGGAATCACTTAACTTATTTCTTTCAGCGGTTTTGATGTTTTTCATATGCAAAAAGAATTATTCACAACAATATGTACTACCCCACATGCATAATGGTTTTCTAGAACCAATTACATCATTGACATCAAAGTGTATCCAGTGAAATGAAAATAATTTTTAAGACATACTTTATCAAAATAAATGAAAATGTATCTAAAAAGTGTGTAGGGTGCAGTAGGCTTGGGCTGCAGGTTGGACATCCCTGGACTAAATAACTCAATAAAAAGTTTTTATTAGGAGATATGTGGGCTAAATCCAATTGTGTTTTAACATTTAAAGCCATGTTTTAATTTATTATTTATGGCATTTAATTGTTATTTTTAGCTTAAATTACATGTATTTGTTGTTTTAATTTTAATGAAATGGATATTATTTAAGTCTGGGGATGGATTATTTCACTATCCATTATTTATATTGCAAAAAATTGATTCAGACCTCAAATGATTTGGAGTTTGAATGGCCTCCTGGAATGAATTAAATTTGAGGTATGAGGCACCACTGTACTTATTTAATTTTTTACATTATTTATTTTTAAGCCTTTTTAATTACATAACCATGGCTCTAGCCTGTCCTCTAAATATATATAAATATCTTTAACAGTATGTGGTATTATGCATTAACATGAAAGTATTCTACTAACATTATATACTGTATTAATTTATATTTTATATAATTTAATTGATTACTAGATTGCAATTTGTATATAAAATAAGTAAATATATTTACTTATTTTAGATCAATCAAAAAAGATCTAAAATCAATCAGATCTTAAATTTTTAAAAAAAATATATATATATTTAATTACTAAGCATGTTAAAATGCAAACTTCAGAATCTGGCATGAATAATTATAACCTATACCAATAAAAATTGTCCAAAACACTCTCTCTTCATAGCAGAAACCTACGTAAATCAAAAATAAATCACAGAATGAAATGATTCAATATGTAAAATACTATTATAAACTGAAAATCTGTCTAAAGCAGAAATGAATGATGTTTTAGTTACTGAGTGCACAATGTAAGCTGAGTAAAACAGAACTTTTTGCTGTAACTAAAGCTAAATTTTAAATCATAATTACTCTAACTTGCATGCTCACATCCTGGATGACTTATTGCAATGAGTTACAGTCTATCATTTTGTTTCTGTTAAGATTGTACTTTTGTTGTTTAAAAAGTAGCTTTGGCAATGCAATGCTATTGCTTCTCCTCAACTTTGTAAAAGAGTTAACTTATTTCCTGGTATTGCCAGAAATATTTTAAAAAATACATACTAGTTTTGGAAGAAAAAAATTTCATGTTCTAAAAACCCAAAAATATAATTACTAAAACTAAAATTAATTTGATATATTCATGGTTTTCACAAATAAAAATTATCAAATTATTACAGAAAAATGTTTTAGGAATGTTTCCACACCTTTAGGGTAAGTGCACACTTAAGTGAATGGATGAAAAGAAAAAAAATCTCCTGCATTATAAGTTATGGATGTGTGCACACTAGGCAGGCAATGCAGATAGAGGAAACTTGGAAAGGAATCTGTCTTGCATTCTTAAGAAGACAATATTTCTGCCTGTCCATCTCAAATTGGCAAGGTCACTAACCCAGATGTCCAGCTGTCAAAACTCTTGACATCAGCCAAAATCACTTCTTTCTTTTCTTTTCTTTTTTTTTCTTTTCTTTTTTTTGAGGGAACACTGTCATTTGTGTATATTTCTTTTACCATGGCAGATTCAATTTCTGTAGTGATAAACTATAAAGTATTAGATGATTTATGGAATTCTCTTCTAAGATTAGATAATTTACTACTGTGAGAAGCCGGGGATTAGAGTCAAGCTCTAAACCCCTTTTGATTGGTGATGGGTTGGTTTTACCAACCCACATTGTCACTGGATGCCATAATCTATTACTTGTCATTGGGATTTGCAAGATCCCTTTGATGTCAGGACCTGACACCAATTAGGATTGAATTTAATGCGTCCTAACTCACAAATTGTAAACAAATGTTGAGTAACAGGGCCGTTTTTAACAAGTGGGAAGGTGCATTGAATCTGCCAATAGGGTGACCGTTCTCCAAATAAAGTCAATGCCAGACAAAAACTCACTACTCACCACACCTATATATCAACACAAACACTGAACCAATTTACGGTGTGGAACGATCAACTAATCATAAAAAACAAACGTTTTCGAACCCCTTCTGGGCTCTTCATCAGGTTTTAGCTCGTAAAATTCAATTGACAAATCAAATTTTACGAGCTAAAACCTGATGAAGAGCCCAGAACGGGTTTGAAAACGTTTGATTTTTATGATTAGTCGATCGTTCCACACCGTAAATTGGTTCAGTGTTTGTGTTTAAAGTCAATGCCAGTTTAACTAAACTAATAAATTTAATATACAAAATAAAGCATAGGATACAATTATAGTGGTATGTGTTCCTAAGCATATATATATGAGCCGATATCAATGGGGTCAATGTCCTAGGCTATATACAAATGCTAACTTTGTTTCTAACTTGACTGAGAGAAAGTTTACATCAATCGAAAAATTATCATACCTCCTGCCATGATGTCTGTTGTTCAACAGTAGATTATTATTGGAGGTGATACTTGCATAAATCACTAACACAAATGATAAGGGTAATCCTTTGGACTATAATTATGGTGGGATGAGCCAAGACTATCATAGCTACTAGAGATGTCTGCCTATCATATGGCAAGATGAAATGAGACTTTCTATAGCTTCTGGGGATGTCTGCTTCGATGAATGAGTGTTTGGCCATTATATCCTCATCTGGTGTGGGAATTTGGTCAGGTGATTCTTTGTTTGGCAGCAACGACAGGTCAAAGGAAATTAAACAAAATCGATTAGAAGGTTTAGGATTTCTTTCAATTGTTTCTAGATTCTCTCCGTGGACTAGGTTAAATTGACATTTAGTCAATTTTCTCACACTTTAACAATTGATTGTTTTAACATATTTTCGATATTTTCAAGAGTTGATGTGAGGGGAAGAACTTTGTCACTTTGAACACTATAAACATGAATTCTTTAGTTGCTTGTTGATAGTTAAGTCAACATTCAATATTCTTCCTTTTTTAGCTCTGTGGGAATCAGACAGAATAAAGAAGAGTTTCTAAAACATATATTTTTGTTAAAAATTATAGAAAAACAGCCCCTGGATTCTCACACTACCATTAATTATTCATGGATGTTAAACATCCATGTTTAACATTCTTCTTCTTGTTAACATCCATGTATTTTTAACATCATTCGTGTTAACATCTATTCTTCTATTTAACATTCACTAGCAGGAACACATTAAAATCAACAGTTTATTGAATTAAAACACAATCAATGAGCTCATTTAAAATTTGGCACTCTACACAAAAATCATCACTATAGTAAATGTTTTCTAGGTCTCTCTGCAGGTGAATTGCATCTACTGTTCTACAGTACCATGAAAGTCCTCTCACTGGTCCTGTCTCCTGATGACATCTTTCAATTTTGCATCTGGATCTCAGGTTAGTAATTTAACAATCTTAAGGCTGAATAACTTCAATTGGTGGTGCTTTGGATTAATGGTGAGGTTTTTTTAAACTCTTTTCACCCTGTGGGCACTAAGAGGACCTCTTTTAGCAAGCTCATAATGGGTTTGACCAAGCCTACAATGGAGTGGCTGGGTGGAGAGGGATGGGACCCAACTTACCCAGTTGAACCACCACCTGAAAAATTCATGGGGTTTTTTTAACCCATCTGGATACAATCCTGGGTCCCCCAATAGGCTGCCACTTTGACTGCTCAGCCATCTGGCTGTCAGATTAATGATGATGGTAGTGGTGGCTTGTCCTATGACAATCCTCTTGTCCTGGGCTTTGCAAATAAAACTCTTAGACTTACAAACAGTCAGATGTTCAAGTTTACTCTTCTTTTTGTTAGTAGGTTTGTCAAAAAAACTTTATCAGGCAGCACTAAGTAACAAATTGGATGGTTAGAATCACATTTTGGTCTCATCATGGAATAATGATAAAATAAAAACAGAGATTGATGCTAAAGTTGGTAGATGGCACTGTAGTCAATATTGACAAAACTAATTTATTAAAAAACTTTTATTGTCTTTTTTAGTGTTGAAAAGTACATGTGTTTATTACAGATTCTAAAAAATTAAAATACAGTAGAGCATCGATTATCCGACCCCCGGTTAACCATCACATCGGTTAACCAACCATTCTAGTCGGCAAATTTCAAATGTCCGCTAGAGATATGGCATTACAATATTGGGCTATGTCTTGGCTACTTTAATATTATTTTTGTTAAATTTTTGCATGTTTTAGCTGGCATCAATGGCTCGACCATTGAAGGGAGGCCTATATTTAAACGAGACTTAATTTTCTAATTATGAGTGGTTGTTTGTTTCGTGAGCAATAAAATAATTTAANTTTTAGCTGGCATCAATGGCTCGACCATTGAAGGGAGGCCTATATTTAAACGAGACTTAATTTTCTAATTATGAGTGGTTGTTTGTTTCGTGAGCAATAAAATAATTTTAAAATAATTTTTAACGATACAATAGCGACGATTATTATTTTTTAAAAAATTTGTTAAGCTAAACATCGATGAAAATTCAACGCAAAGTTGGTTAATAGCGATATACTAATAAACTAATTGCATGGGATATACTAATATCCATATATAATAATGTATTTTTTTCCTTCTTTTCGGTTATCCGATTTTTTCAGTTATCCGACCAACCTGAGTCCCCAATTGAGTTGGATAATCGATGCTCTACTGTAGTTTAGTTCAAAAATAAAAATGCTTCTTAATACATTCACCATAGCAAAAAAAAACTGGTTGTTTATAATAAAACTACATACAAACACCATAAAAACCTTTTCCTTTTACTGATTTTTGTGATATTTTGTTTGTAGGTATTCTTTATTTTATATTATTTAAATAGATATTAATAAATTTAAACACTTATACTATTAAAAAGCTAATTCAAAAAGTCTTAATTAATGCTTAACTAACAAAAAAAGCAGAAATTCATAGTAGAGATGAGCAATGAGTTGTTCTAACAGTTAAAAAAAAAATATCTTCTTTGTCACCAGAAGTAAAGGTTATTTATTGTTATTAAAAAAAACTAAATTGCTAGATGGTGGATGCATGTCTGACATGTTTGTCCCATAGACTTAAAATGAACCTTTGCCTTCTGCCACACCTGAACTATTTCACCTTTCTCAAATCTCTCTTCAGCATCACCTACAGGATAACAGCTTTAATTTGATAACAGAATCATATTTTTAGTTCCAAATGTTTCCTCAAACTAAGTCATACAGACTCAAATCTTGTTTCAATTAATATACAGACTTTTTTTAACATCCAAGAATAGATAAGATATTTGTTTCCAGTTCTTTACAATCTTTATAAGTTCTTTATAGTTCCAGTTCTTTACAGATTGTAAAGAACTGGAACTATAAAGAACTGTATTTTTTGACTCATGTCAAAATTCCATTTTTTATTTTAATTATATTTTTATTTCTTGATTTGACAAAGTTTATTGAATAGTCCTTAACAGCCTACAAACCACACAACAACTTTAAGTTGTGTTAACCTCTGTATCTTATTGGGTGATTTGTTCCATAATTCTGCTAGAGAATCTATAATACAGTCGACCCCCTATAACGCTGTTGATAATTCTGTTTTATATGAATTTCGTGTTGTACGAGTCACTTAGATTTTACAAATACAGTTGACCCCCCTATAATGTGCGTTCCTATAACGGAAATTCCTATAACATAGCGAAAAAATTGTAGCAACATACGTATAAAGGACCTCCTAAAACGTCGTTGCCGACTCGTTTCGCGACAAGATTGATAGAATCTGGACCAATAGTGGATGAGCAGCCGAACTACTTTCCTCCGACCCTGCGCCACGCTACGGAGCGGCTAAATTGAGTTTGCTATCGTCTGTTTAGTATTATATATAAATTAGGTACTGTACATATAATTATATATTAATTATATATAAATTAGGTACTGTATATATAATTATATATTAACTTAATTTATTGTAACTTTATTATAATTATATATATGCTTTCTGCCGCCTGGCAACACGCTACGGAGATTTTAGGCTAGTAAGTTGAGTTTATTATCGTCTGTACAGTATGTAAATTAGGTACCGTAAGTCTAATACAGCACTAATTTTATACATTTCTTGTGAAAGAAACACTTCTTATTCAACGGCCATAAAAATTATTTATATTAATGATGTCTCCAAAGGTCAAATTATTTTTCTGCAAAAAATTCGTTATCAGAAATCGCGGCCACCGTTTCGTGTGCTGTTCCGCGACGAAAACAAGCTTTGAGCAACAGCGTAGTCGAACGGTACACACTCGGTAAGTAATCCTATAATTTTTTGTTTATAGCATAGTTTATACAGATTAGTCCCAAAAAATTATACGTGTTTTGGAAATGTTGAGTGGAATTAGTCTAGAATCGGTTAATTTTATAGAAGAAAACCTTTCAAACAGCCTTAGTCCGTAAAGTTCACACCTATCGGGCTGCGATTGGCTCATGTATTTAATCATTCCTACAACGTAACATTCGATTAGCGTGGAACGTATCTAAGCGTTATAGGGGGGTCTACTGTACGTGTGCCAGGCTGTGAACGGCTCATGTATTTAAAATCTAAGTGACTCGCACAATATGGAATTCTTATAAAACGGAATTATCAACAGTGTTATGGGGGGTCGACTGTATATTTTATCATTGTTGGTTCATTTGTTTTTCCTCTGTAAGGTTCAGATGGTATGATGTATCAGCTTCAACTAAAACACATTCACATTGTATATTTTGTGCAAATTCACTAAGTATGCCAGCATACTTTCATTCTTTCTTTTGCTCTAAATTACACACAATCTGTCACTATAATATAACCAAGTGTGTGCACATTAATGCAATTCTGCTTGCTCCATCTGCTCAGCCATCCCATCCATCCATCCATACAAGAGTGTGCTTATCTTTAGAAAGACAAATAAGAAGCAAAAAATGCCACTTGGCAAAGTTCTTATAATTGGCCAAATTCAGTACTGTTTTTCTGACATGAAGAATAACAAAAATTAATTCTAATTACAATTATTTTTGTAGATTAATATAAGACAGAACTTAATTTTTATTTAACTATCAAGTTAGACTAATGCTAATTATTAAGCACTTGTTAACAAGCTTTTACAGATTTTTTTACCCACTGCACATAAAATATATATTTAGTGTTGTGAACATATGGGGTATGGTAAAAAACTGGACTGTTCCTACTATTTAGCAATAGTGAAAAGTCTTTTACCATCAAGGATCTCATTTCATCATTAGTCTACCAAGTGGCATTGAGTTTTTTAAGATAGAACACTTGCTACATGCAACTTCGTAACTGTTAGCATTGTGCTGTGATTTGAGAATAAACTTTAAAACTGAGCAAAGAACAAATGTTAAATTTTGCATTAAGAACTTAGGAAATCTGCCACAGAGACCTTTGAAATGCTTCTGGAGGGCTATGGAAATGAAACTATAAAAGAGATCACAATCAATCTCCAAGACCCAAGAAAGCAAGGCAAGTCAGGAGCATGACAGCATATTTGATCTTTTTTTCTACTATAAGTGTGTTTTTTACTGGGAATTTGTTCCTCTTGATCAGACAGTGAAGTCAGTCTTTTACTGCAACATTTTAGAGTGAGTGCATAAAGACAATTGTTGTAAAAGATGGAAACTGTGGTGCAACCAAACCTTATGCCATCATGAGAACACTCGCAGACACACAGCCATCAAAGTGTTTTTGGCAAGAAACAACACAACAGTCCTACCCTACCCTTACATGCTAAATTTAGCCGCATGCAGTGGTGATATTCGAAATATTTAACAAAGGGTTCGCTAACAGAAACTTTTTCCTTAACAATTTTTTTTCGCTCAAACGGTGCATTAGCAACATTAGCACAAAAACTGACCTTAAGATACCCATATAAATAAAGATGCGTTCGAAAAAATAAGTCAAAATTTAACATTTTTTATGCCAGAACTAATTTTTTTTTATAAATAATAATAAAGTGTGTTCAAAATAGTTTATTTTGTACATATTTTATTACAACACGTGTTCCGCAGCCATCTTGTATTTTCTCGCACGCGTGGGATTTTGGGATCTCTCTTATGACTGCATCTAGTTTCAAGAACTCTCTTGAGTCGACCACTACTGAACCTCATTTCAGTCGAGATTGAAACAGTCGAGGGAGGTCGCATCAAGGCGAACATGGTGTAGGGCTCTAGTTTATTAGTGTTACAGAGTATAATACATATATTTTAATATATTTTTAAAAAGAAACAAAACCACTGAGAAATGTTACATGTGTTTAACAAGGTTCGGAAAACTTTGAAAATGTTAACAACGGGTTCGGCCGAACCTGTGCGAACCCGCTGAATATCACCACTGGCCGCGTGTGATGTCTTTTTGTTCTCCAGATGAAATTGAAGCTCAAGGAGAAGGTGTTTTGATACAATCAAGATCCAGTCCAAATCACAACAGATGTTTTGGAATTTGAGACAATGACTTCCAAGAAGCATTTGAGGCTTGGCAGAAGCAGCAAAATTAGTATAACTTACATTTATAAAGCAATTTGAAGGGGATTGCAACCAGATTTAAATTAGTTCATTATCAAAATCTTTACAGACCAAATCTGTTTTCTTTTTTTTTTTATTACACCGCATATTTTTAAAACAAAACACTTATATTTAGAATTGCTTCTCTTTCAACATAAGTTATAATCTCTCTTCAGGTTTTCTCTTTTTCTGCACTAATAAAAATCATAGTCCTTTACAAAACAGGAAGCTGCAAAAAATTAAAAATGTCTGGACAGTATTGTTGCAATCCAATTCAACAGGTTTTATTGTATAATAAAAGTATTTTTTTTACTAATCATAAAAAATACATAAAATTCTAGATTTTTTTAAGAATCATGAAATCCAATTATTAAAGAATTA
This sequence comes from Centruroides sculpturatus, assembly GCF_000671375.1. Classification (NCBI taxonomy): domain Eukaryota; kingdom Metazoa; phylum Arthropoda; class Arachnida; order Scorpiones; family Buthidae; genus Centruroides; species Centruroides sculpturatus. The sequence continues at coordinate 266,167 of NW_019384961.1, read as the reverse complement.
TTATTCCAAAATAGAATTCAGTACTTTGGAATAATAATTTCTTTCTCACTTTAACTAAAAAATATTCATAATAATAAATCAATTTTTAAAAATTTTCTGTTTGTAAAAATTTGAAGAATGTCATAGGATTGAAAATTGTTTGATTTGTTTTATTGATGATAATCATTTTACATTACTTATACTAGTTAATTATTTCAAAATTTTAAAAATTTCAAATAAAAAAAAAAATGTAAAAATATGAATTTAAGCACAGTTAGACATGCATTGATAATGCTAACATATAATTTACATTTATTTTGACTATGACTATATCAAAATCTTCTCAAGCTTGCTGTAGAAGCAAATAGCAATAAAATGCAAAATTAAGCTGCTTTTTAGCTTGCAAATTAAAAATATAATATTTTCTAATCTACATATTTACTATTAAACAGAAATAATGTAATAGTTTTTTTTAATTAATTAAACAGATCTATTAAAGTTGAGGCTTATTCACAAATAATGTGGCACTCTATTCAGATACAATCACACAAGGAATGAAGTTACTAACTGTTTTAGAAGTTTTTTATTACTGTCAGTTTGTCAAATATGCATTTTGAGCAGAGTCCCTCATCAGTTTGTCCTGATCTGAGATTACAATATATGTATTACAAAAATATATTGTAATAAAAGAATGTATTTATTTTATGTTTATCTTTAACTGATATATACTTTTTGTAATAACCTTAACAGCCTCAACCTTAATAACAAGTATATATGGATTTTGAAACTCATTGAAAGATATATTAAATTTTGTCTAAATTTTTAACAAAAAATTACAAGCTTTTACTTGGTAAATTAATAATAAAATATTACAAACTTGAGGTCCTTGTTGAGTTTCTTCATCAAAAGGATTTCCAACAACACGCTTCAAAGCTAATTCAGTGCTTTTCTTAACAAAATCATCATATATGTCTTCATGAACAAATGTACGAGTTCCAGCACAACAACATTGTCCCATATTTGCAAAAACTGCTTCATGAGCAATTTCTACTGCTTCATTCACTGAAAAATTTTAAATTTGATTCAATGAAAATATTTTTTAATTGAAAAAAGAAAATAAAGATAACAATAATTTCAGTCTATTATTTCAATAAATTATTTATTAAATACACAAATTTTATTATTAATATATGTAGCACAAATCATTATAGGTAATATAGTTTAAATTTTTTAAATACAAATTACTGGTCATGTTACATGAAATGTGACAACATATAAAATGATCTTAGTCATTTCTTAATTAAGAAGTAGAAGTAAGGAAATGCTTCCAAAGATGAGCAAAATAATAAATTTGCCAAGATTTGACAAATTTATAACTTTGCACATCTATTGCCTACATGATTTTCAATGTTTTCTGTTAATCAGGAAACATTATTCTACTGACTATTATCATTATAATTTTATGATTTTTAATTGTAATAACTTTTCATAGATATTAAAAAGGTATTTTATATTTTGAACTATATTATATATGTAACATTCTTTTATGATACATATTTCTTTAAATATTTTTGAAAAAAATGTTATTTTTCAAAATATTTTCAAAATTGATGATTTCATAAAAATGACAATGGAGGAGGAAAAGTTAGAAAATCAGTTCTAAAGTCATCATTTGATAAAAAATGTAAAAATATTCAGAAGAATATTGAAAAGTATAGAACTGGTATTTACATAAATACTCACAATTCAAATCTGTTCTATGATATTCAAATGATGCAGATGATATCTGCACTTTGTCAGGTTTTAAATGTGTAGACATTTTGAAAAAAAGCTTTATTGATAATTAACTAAACAATGATTGCAATTCAGCCTGGTAGGTAATCACCATCAATACAATCACATTTTACCACCTATGCTAAAACTTTCCATCTGTGAGCACAGAATGACTGGAGTTTTTCTTTGAAGAAAATCTCAAGCATCAGTTATCGTCATTGAACTGTGTATTGGCAATATTATACAGGGTGTGAAATAGACTGTAATCAGTTGGTTCCAAGTCTGGGCTTTATGATGAATGAGCTAAATCACTCTTGTGGTTTGCACCAAGGGAGGATCCATGGGGTAGGGCTCATTGAACAGCACAATCTGTTTTCTACAAACATCAGCTCTCTTCCTACATTTTCCACTACTCAAAGAGAGAGCTGGATTGACATTTGTATTTGTAATAGCCTTTTACTCAACAAAGTCACCTACTGCTCTACTCTTGACATTGAGAATCCTAGTGACCATAATTATATAATGACAAAATCGACCAATATGTTCATAGTGGAAACATCAAAATTACCAGGAAGATGAACTGGGACTTGTTTGAAGAGACCTTAACATGGGACCCGAGCCCATTCTTTTACATTCCGACAACTGAAGATCTGGACCTTCTAATCAATAAGCTGACCTCTATTATACTACAAGCACACAATTCTGCTACCAGACAAAAGAAAATCACTTTGCAAAGTTATCTAGTGGAACTCAGCACTAGCAGAAAAAAGAAAGAAAATCAGAAAGCTTAAAAGGAACAAATAGACACCCACAATTGCCATAAATAATTGGGCTATAATTTGGAAATATTAATTACGTATTACAAATAAATTTGGCACTAGAGGTTAACCATATTAGCTGTCGATGGTTATACATTAGGCTTATATATACTGGAAGAGGAGATCGGACTGAAGATCTGGGTAGCATAAATGGCAACATGTCCACACAGTAAGCGGGAGTTGCGGGTTTGAGTCCCACTTTGGGCAGATTTCAGCTTCTTTTCGTCCAGTTTATTCTAAATTAATTAATTAAATGTTATAATTATTAAATCTAATATGAGATGGCACCTAATGCCTTCCTCTAGTGCCAAATTTATTTGTAATTCATAATTAATATTTCCAACTTATAGCCCGATTATTTACAGCAATCATAGGTGTCTATTTGTTAAACATTGGGGTTTGGTAGATGTTTATATATTTTAAAAGGAACTTTTGGAAAGAGACTGACACAAGAAGGAAAGAGGAAGCAAGGGAAAACTACATTAAAGAAAGAAAAGAATACAAATAAAAGCAGGATGGAGTCCTGGAAAGACTTTTGCTCTAACATCCATGGTGATGACCCTTGGAAAGAGCCATTTTACATCACATCACCTTCAAAAAGGCCAAAGTCTCTAATATTCCAAATGCAGTAATGAAAGAAGCTGCATATCAAACCCAGAAGAAACACATGATTATATCCTGAGCAATCTCTTTCCTGAAGACAATCAACATAATAGGTAGAGGCTGCCCTCAAGGCTCCTGCTCTGGACCCCTCTTGTAGCTCATGGTGTATGACAGCCTTTTGAGGATACAGAACAGTCAAGCTCCCAATCAAGCAACTTCCAGCACTACAATTGTGGGCTTTGTAGATGATACACTGATAACAATGTGCCACAGGAATCAAGGGGTCCTACAAGTTAAAATGAATAACCTCCTGAGATCTATTAATAAATATATTTTTTTATTCATTTATTTATTATGAGGTACACAAATTGTGTTACATACCTGGCTCCGCAGGAAGCACTACCAGGTCTATTAATAAATAAACCAAAAACAACAAGTTAAACATTAATATTGAAAAATGCAACTCAATAGTCTTTCCCAGGAAAAGGCCCCTAGTCAGGAAACTGACCATCGAAATAAATGGCCAAAAGATTCGGACATGTACCAAAATAAAATACCTTGGGGTCCTGATAGATAACATCTTAACCTGGAATCCCCACATTCAAAAAATCAAAAAAAATGTAGAAATCTGGCCCACTCTCTACAGTCTATTTGCAGGAACCAATGGGGTATAAGACACCATGCCAGTAGAACAATATTTAAATGTGCAATTGAACCGGCAGTTCTATATGGTGCCGAGGTGTGGGGAAGGGCAATAATCAAGGAAAAAACCAAAAAGAACATCTTGTCTATTCAACAGGCCTGCTTATTAACTGTGGCAAGGGCCTACAGAACAGCATCAACAAATGCATTACAGGTGTTTGCCAATTCACCTCCATTATATCTCAAAATCCAGGAAACGTACTGGAAGTTTCACCTAAGAAATCCTAATGGCCTCCTTAAGAAAATATCCTTCCAGCAGATATTAAAAGCATCACCAAGCACATCAATAAACATAACATGGATTGCAATCATAAGCCTGCTGATAGCCTACCACCTTTAATTAAATGGGATCCACACCACTACCCAAAACAACCAACCACAATCTTTACGGATGGGTCCATGTTTAATCCACAGATTAAACACGAAACTAAATGTCACTGCTCAAATAGTGACTCTCAGTTGTTTACAGTAGAATTCTTTCATGATAGTGATGTTGGTTGTAAGCAGCTCTATCATAATGACACAAAACAAATGCAGATTATTGCCTTTTTTTCTGCACTATTGGCCCTTTGATATTTTTAACAGCTAGTTGACATTTGTTCACCAATGAAAACTTTAATAAATGCTTTGGAGAGATTGGAGAGGATGAGATTGGTATGTCTTCATTGTGTTGGGGCCCCTTTCAAAGTGATAGAGCAAAAGCATGCAAATATGTTCTTTTGAAAGTTTTAAAAAAACATATTTACATGCTGTTGCAGACATTACTGAGTAATCTGTTTCCAAAGAAATATGTGAAGAAATGTCCTTTGGTTACTCTACTTATATACCCACATCAAATGTTCTACAAAAATCAATCAAAATGTCTAGATTTCACCTCTAAATCTGATATAAACTATAGCATTTTATGTGAGATGATGGTAATACAGCATTTTAGTAACATTTTCATAATTATTTAATTTAAAGTAATATTACAAAATGATTAATGTAATGATACTTAACAAATGAAAATCTAATCAGAAGATAAAATTATGCATTAAATATCTGCTATTATGTAAATAAATTATCTCAAAAAACAAATTACCATCAGCATCTGGAAAAACAACTAAGGGACTCTTTCCTCCTAATTCTAAACTGACTCGTTTGATATTAGCACGTCCTGCTGCTTGCTGTATTAATTTTCCAACCTACATAAATATTAAATATATAAAATTTTTCTTTTCAACATTTAAAAAACTAACTATTTTTTAAAAAGATATAATTACTTGTAAATATTCTTGCTTATCTGGATTAATGCTTCTTGATGTAACCCAGGGCAACATCAAGATACAAGGTGTGATAACTCTGTACAATTAGCCAGTCCTGGGCTACATCAAGAAGATGGTATAATTATTTAAAAAGTTTAATATAATGTACAGTGGGTGATCAGTTAACGAACACTTTTGCAAAAGATTTTTATGTTCAGATAATGAACACCTCACAGAACAAACACAAGAAGAAGTGACAAGAAAAATAATGAATACCAATTGGTCTTCCCTTGTCTTCAGGCAACAATTCAAAACTTTTCAAAGTGCAGGAGACATTGATATTGATGCTCAACCCGGTATATACTGATTGGATAGTATTCCTCCGAACTTTGAAACTCTCCCTTGTAATTCTAATCTTTTATTTTTCTGACAGAAACAATACTTTTATAGTATTCATGAGTCTGTCAGGCAGACACTCGTTAACTTTTGCGTTGGTTTTTATTTTCGAAAAGTGAGAGTATAATAGCAAAGGTAGAGAGTGGGCAGATGATGTCTGATGTTGCTGGGCAGTATGGCTTGAACAGGTCTACAGTAGGCCACAGTTCAAGCTTATTTAAGAAAGATACAGTATAATCGAAAAGACTCAAGCAGCTAAAGGAATAACAAAAATCACATCTGAGAAATAAAGAACATTGAAGAGGTCATAATGGAACCTGAAACAGAAGAATGTCAAGAACTCTTGAATGAAGAACACTAAGAAAATCGGCAAGATATGTTTTCTTCTAAAAAAGAGGATTAATACTGCTATCTGTTATTAAACATCTTTTGAAGAAGTGGGAGGATGTCAGAACAACAGTCTTAGAATGTCATCCAAATCAGGTTGAGGTTAATAGGCTTGGGGATCTCTACAATCACAATGCTATTAATTACTTCTGAAAAATCTTGAAGAAAAGAGAAAAGCAATTGACATTAAACAGATTCTTTAACCCTCACAAATGAAGAAAACATGACTAATAAAAATGCAAGACTGCGTATGTATGTATTTTTATTATTACACATAAATAAACATAGTAAGAAAGTATATATATTTTATTTTTTGGGGTCTCCAGAATGAATTAATCAAATTCCCATAAAAACCTATGGTAAATCAATAATTGGTTAATGAACAATTTGGATAGCGAACAAAGTCTTGGAATGGATTATGTTTGTTAACCGATCACCCACTATATTTATTAATAATTCTAAATACCAGAATTCCTTGCATATCTTGTCTAAGTTTGTAACAAAATTTTTGCATCATTATAACTGAATAATTTGAAAAAAAAAAAAAAAAAATCAGATATTTGTCATAAGTTTAACCAACACTTGGCAAGTTTTCCATCATTATTTAGTTAGTTTAGTTTCTAACTAAATAAAGATGGAAAACTTGCCAAGTATTGGTTAAATGGTCACTTCATCGTGCCAGTATACAATACATAAACAACAACACGGTTTCAATAACAACAAGATCATAATTAATTAATATTACAGAAATTTGACAAATTCTAATAGTTTCATTCATAACAAATTTCATTAAGTGTACTCAGTGGTGATATTCAGCGGGTTCGCACAGGTTCGGCCGAACCCGTTGTTAAACACACGTAATATTTTTCAGTGGTTTTGTTTCTTTTAAAAAATATATTAAAATATACGTATTATACTCTGTAACACTACTAAACTAGAGCCTTATACCCCATTCGCCTTGGTGCAACCTCCATCGACCGTTTCAATCTCGATCGACTCAAGAGAGTTCTTGAAACTAGTCCAGTCGTACGAGAGGTCCCACAATCCCATGCGCGTGAGAAAATACAAGATGGCTGCGGAACACGTGTCGTGCTATTGCCAGCGAAATAAAAAAGATATTGTATTTCGATAGACGATGACATCTGTCTATTATTATAATAATACCTAATGATAAAATAAATGATTTAGAAAAGTTTTTTTTTGAGGAAAAGTCATAGGGAAAGCAGTTAAACCTGACTTTTCTGATTAAAAATAAGCCAATTTTTATGTTTATAAATTATTTCGAATGAAAAATATAAAAATATGTACAAAATAAACCATTTTGAACACTTTTTTTATTATTATTTATCAATATATATAGTTCTGGCGTAAACAATGTTAAACTTTAACTGACTTAATTTTGCGAACACATCTTTTTTATTTATATGGGTATGTTAAGGTCAGTTTTTGCGCTAATGTTGCTAATGCACCATATGAGCGAAAAAAAATTGTTAAGGAAAAATTTTCTGTTAGCGAACCCTTTGTTATATATTTTGAATATCACCACTGAGTGTACTGTACAGTACATGTAATATAATTACATAAAAATGTACTTCTTCAGATGGATGGGATCAAATATTCAAAAATCAAAACTTTACAAATAATGCACATTTAACTTATTTCATTTCTTCTCTTTAGACATCTTTTGCTGTAGCAAAACTACTAAAAAAATATTGAGTGGGCCAAATTTGTGTGATATTTGTCTTCAGATGCTCTGAAATGTAACTATCTTTAGTTCAAATCTTGAAAAAACTTCTTATTTGATAACTAACATTTGTCTGCACGTTTTAACTAAAAAGTTTGAAGATAGGGTTTATTTTATAATTTTTGATGTAATTTTAAAAATGACATACAAAAAAGAAGTATTCTTGGTTGGCATATTATGTTGTTTTATGGGACAATGCAAACCTACAAAAAGTATTTTTTGATGTTACTCTTTCTGCTCTATAGACAATAAGAGGAGGTTTTAATCAAGCTCATTGTGAAAACTCACAACGAGCTTGATTAAAACCTCCTCTTATTGTCTATAGAGCCCATAACAGGACAACCAGAGAGAGTCTTATTGTCTCAGTCAGGCCCGTAACAGGACAGCCAGAGAGAGGTGAGTTCTCAGAGGTGAGGAACAGGGTCCAACAAACCTGGAATTTTTCAATTCATCCAAATTCATTCCTGAGTACCTCAGAGCAATAGGCTGACACTACTCAGTCATTTGGCCATTTATGCAAGGGGAAAATGTCATCAAAGAATGTGTGTACCAGAAGTGATTTGAGAAATTTCACTTCAGAGATTTTTCTCTCCAAAATGTACCATACTATGGTGATCTCAGGAGAATCACAACATCAGCAATAATCCTCATTATACAATACAGGAAATTGCATTACTGAATAAAGATAATTTTCTTCCACAAAAAAAATTTGTTTTGTATTTAGATGTTAAAAACCAGAAAACTTTACAGTCTACCCAATAAAAAATTGAATTATTTAATATTTGTTATACTTTTAAAACTCATATTTTAAAGCTCCTTTATCATCCCACAAATTCCCATGTCAAAAAACAAATAAAGGCATCCCTGACTTCAAGCAATATACTTCTAAAAATATAGTGTGTGAAAGTTGAATAACTGAAAGTCAACCAATAGAACTTCATGTTATAAGGGAAGTTTCATTCCAGAGAGCTAAAAAGATAAAATAAAAAATTTCTTATTGATGTAAGCAAGTTTTACTTTTTTACAGTAAATGTGTTATAATGCATAAATATTATTTAAAATGTTAGGATCATAGATTAAACAGTAAACAGATGATAATTATTTTTTATAAAACATCCATGTCACTAAAACTGGCAGGAAGTGCCACTGCATAGTAGCTTGAAATTTTTGTCAGCTGAAAATATATGAAAGTCCAAGCTGTCCAAAAGCCAAAGATGGCAAGTGTATTTGTATTTTATGGTGTATCATTTAAATTTCCATTTAAAAAACTCTAGTATAAAATTTATAGACTTTACAATGTTTGAAAAAAATTCATAACTCTATTAATTTCTTTCTATTTTATTTTTATTAAATACCTCTGTTGATCCAGTAAATGCAATCTTATCAACATCTGGATGTTCAGCAATACTTCCACCAGCTGTTGGACCATAGCCTGGCAAAATACTTATAACTCCTGGAGGGAATCCCACTTCTTTAAATAAATGAGCACAGTAAAGAGCCGTTAATGGTGTCTGTTCTGCCGGTTTTAGAATTACAGTATTTCCTGCAGCAAGAGCTGGTCCAAACTTCCATGAAAGCATTAAAACTGGATAATTCCACTAAAATGAAAAATAAATAAATATTACAGATTTATATAATTCATAGTTAATAAATTAAAAACTATAGTTCTTATTAATTCACGTTTTGATTTAGTTTAGTTTAATTTTACTAATAAAGATTAATTTTTCAATTTTTATAAAGAAAAATGATAAAGCAATAATACCATAAAAATAGCACATCATATAAGAATAAAGAAAAGATGAAAATTCAGTTTCTTTGAGTTAGGAATGTGCAAATTGAAGGAACACAAGGTGTTGTGTTCCTTCAATTTGCACATTCCTAACTCTTAGCAGCTGGTTAAGCTTTATTAAAGAATTAGAAGCAAATTAAACCTTAATTTCAAATACATAATTTCAATACCATATACCGTATTTACTCGCATATAAGACGAGGTTTTTATTCATTTTTCACTGCTTCAAAAACTTAGGTCGTCCTATACACGCAAACTAAGGATTCTTTGCATTTTTGCAATAATTTCTGTGAACAGATTATTGGTTCTTGTCCCCTTCAAAGTACTCCCATCCCCTATTCAGCACTTATCTCACTTATTCCACTTATCTCAGCAGTGTTTCCATTTTGCAAAGCGGTCCTGGTAAGCTTTCATAATGTCCTTCAATGCTTGTGACGAATTTGTTTTAATGTCATCAATTGTGTCAAAACAGCATCCTTTCAGCACTGATTTTAATTTTAGAAACAAGAAAAAATTGCAAGGAAGCAAGTCTGGTGATTAGGAAGGCTGGTGAGGACTGTTTTTGGCACAAAACTGGCAAATTGTTTTTTGTTTTTTGGCACAAAACTGGCAAATTGACAAGATCAAATGAGCAGGCACATTGTCATGGTGAAAGAACCATGAGTTGTGTTGCCATAACTCTGATCTCTTTTTGCAAATTTTTTCACACAACCATTTCAAAACACCCATGTAATAGTGATGGTTGACTGACCTTGAGGCAAAAATTCAAAGTGCACAACTCCATTGAAATTGAAAAAAATCAATGATCATTACCTTGACATTGCATCGAGACTCATGCTTTATTTGGGCATGGCAATTCCTTGCCAACCCACTATGATGATTAAACTTTTGTCTCAATGTCATAAACCCAACTCTCATCATCCATTATGATTCTTTGCATGAATGTTTTGTTATAGTTGGCTTTTTTTTAAATGTATGACTTTATGCAAAGTGATGCCAAGATTAACCAAAAGGACCACCAGAGGGCTAGAAGCAGTTAAATACACTACAAGACACAGTAAATATTGTAGAAATTTTAATCATTGTTTTATTGTGAAGATGCTGTAGCCTCTAATAAAAGGTCAGTGTTTTGATCATATTTTAACTTTGTCATAATTTTTAATATTCTATATCTATTTGGATGTCTTAAAAGAATTTTATCTTGAAGTGTTTTGACTGTTACTTCTGGATTAGTCTGTGAAACAGGAGAATAGATAAAAATAATTTCTAAAAGTCTTATGTAATGTCTTTATTTCTTTAAATTTAAAAAAAAACTCCAAAGTAATGTTCTCTTCATAGTTGGCTTGTTGAAGGAGTTTCAGGCAAACATCCACTTGATTTTCCTTCTGTAGTTCAGTCAACAAACAAGAAATAAATTTTGCTGCAACTAGATGCATGCTCAATTTTTCTGTTAAAATGCCATGCACAACCTTACTGAGATCCCAATTTCTTCTGCAAGTTCTCTGACAGTTGAGACGAGGATTTGCATGAATCAGATCCTTGATTTTCTAAATGTCAGTGTCATCAGTTGAAGTCAAAGGCCTTCCTGGTCGAGGGTTATTTTATATTGATTGACAACCAGTTTTGAATCAGGTAAACCATTTGTAACACTGCATACAATCTCAAGCATTGCCTCTATAAGCTTGATCCAAAAGGTGAAAATATTTCCATAAAAGTTTTCCCCAGTTTCACACAAAACTTTACATTGCATCATTGCTCCCATAAATTGCACATTGCAAAAATTGCCACGAATACTGAAACACCTTTCACTCAAAAAACAATAATGCAGGAGCAAATCAAGATATTAATAATCTAAAAAAAGGCAGCTTATTCAGTAGGATCCATCTAATAAAACAAGTGTTGATAAATATATCACACTAACCTTTGTGATACATTAAAAAATATCTGCAAAGCATTTTAAGGTTAGTATGATATAATTATTCAGTAGGTTATCATGAATGCATGTTGCCAACCTCAACACTAAGACACTCCATTTCAACCCAATTTAAAAAATTTGATTATTTTTTGAACAGACCCTGTATATACAATCTTTCTTTAAATTTAATTTTTGTCCCTGAAAGGTGACTGAAAGTTTTTCCAGTTTAGAATTTTATTTTGGACTATTCTCCAGTTCATATAGATATTTCATATATTTTGAATATTTCTTGACCTTCAAGTAGAATAATTACTAATCCTTGGTGGAATGATCTGGATAGTAGTAAGCTAAAAGCCTTCATTTCATCTTAAAGTCTGGTCTTTGCTTTTAACTCATATCTTTCCTGTTTCATAGAAGATATATATCAAATTTTATAAGCTACTCAATAATTCTTTCATATAAAAAAGTAACTTTGTCTTATTATAAATGGTATATTTGTGAACTGGTAAAATTGAAAAACAAAATATGGAAGAACTAACATACATGAAAGAAATATGGGAACCCTCTTGATCTACATGTGCATAAATCACTTCAACAGAGATATTATCACAATTGCCAAGTTCAATTTGAATCTTATCTTAATAAAATTGTGCATCATTATGTATATAATTCTAAACCTTTTGGCATTTTCTACCTATATTTACTCATAAAAACACTACTGAAATACCAGATAAAGTTTACCGAATTTATGACTAGATAAAATGGAGATTTTACATTGCTTCATCTTAAGCTGCTTCCATCATAAGTAAGTACCCATTTTGCCATTTGACTTATAAATTTTCATACAATGAAATAATCCAAACAATTACCTTATTGGCCTAAATTGGCATGTTTTTCCTAGCCTTAAAGGAGCCAAAAAAACTCTTGACCTGTATTCAAACCTCAACTTATATTCAAGTCCAATTAGTTTTCTTCAATTTAAATGAACTGTCTAAGGCTCAGTACATGCTGTACTGAGTTAAATTCAGCATTTAGTGATGCTAAATGCTAGCCAAGTCTTTTATGTTATAGTCCACAAACTACGTATAAGAATTAAGTATTTAGCACAATTGTAAGTAATCAACTGAACTAAACTGACTGACTCTATTGATTACAATAAAAACTGTCAGTTTTGGTAACTTCTATAGAAATTTTATTTTGGTAACTTTTTTATTGTTAAAAATTGGGGGAAGATAAAAGAAGGTTGCTGAAAATTTACTTGAAAATTTATTCTATTGTAAAAGGTAAATTTCTATTGTAATTATACATTTCTCTATTCGATATGATTATATGTTTTAGACTTTATAACAATATTTTACAGTTACAAAAAAATAAGACAGGTAAAAATAAAACACAAAGTTTCAGTTTAATTTTCAATAGTCATAAAACTGCAAGTACACTTACTTTCTGGAATACATGTTAAATATGCAAGGATGCTTACTGCCCCTGGTGTTATATACAGTATATGCTGAGCAACTTACTACTTGGCATATAGGACATTGTCTCAATTTTGCTCTATAATTTTTATTAATTTCATTTTTATTGATATCAATGAAAAGAATCAATAAGTTAAAATTTGTCTCTTTAATATAGGCATCCAATGCATATATTTCTTTTTATACAACAAACCCTTTGAGTACATTTTTCTGATCAATTAGGTATGATTTAAATGCAAGTTATAAAAATTACTAAGAAAACAATCTAAAATCCATTGATTCCTAGATTTTTGTAAATATAAATTCAAAAAATTTTATTTCTATCTAAAGTAATATTGAAAAGAAAGATATAGAATTAAATGCAACTAATTTTCATAATCTATTGCACATATAAAAATTCCAAATATTCTTGTAAAATTATGAAATACTAGCTGTTACTCGCAGCTTTGTCCGTGCAGATTTTGCAAGCAAACCCCATTTATATTCAGTATTTCAACAACCATAGTAATTGTTATATAACACCTACCACTGAGAATGATGAGAATTGCCGAGAATCAAACAAACTATTTTCAATTTGATCAATTTTCTGGAATGTTTACAATCGTTCTATAATCGAACCAATATGCAATAACAAATTCAAATTTAAAACTGTTTGAACATTTTTTAAATCGAAATAGATAAAAATATTTATAACAATGTCTGAAATAGATGACTAGCACGACTTTATTGCAGGAAAGTGTAATGATAAAGTACAGGGGCAACAAACTACTAATTTGAGATGGAGAGCATATATTTTAAATTAATTAAAAATATGATTAAAACTTGCAGTCTAACATTATTCTTTATGAAATCTCTTAAACTGGTCTATTCAACAAATTCAATATCAGCATTACCTATCAAGAATGATTCTTGATAGGTAATGCTAATATTGAATTTGTTGAATATGTTAATACTTTGGGTGTGATATTCAAAAGTAAACTATTTTTTATTGCATATATAAGTAATAAATACCTTAAATCATCAAAATCATCATTACATTTTACTTTCCTGCTGTTATACAACAGAAAAAGTATGGCAATCAGTCAAAAAAAGACCCCCCAAAATTTTTCATTTTTGGACTCAAGGACTTTGAAACTTCAAGAAATACAAAAACAAGTCGGGTTTTTCTATATGTATGGATGTTTATGAGTTTGTGTTTCATGATTTTTTCACCCAGTTTTAAGCTTAATAACTACTATGCCTTTTGTCAAAAATTTCTAAAATTTTGAAGGGAGGCTTGTGTATTAAGGAGAAAGATTTTCTAAAAATTTTCAGGAAAATTGGACTATTGGTTCAAGGGATATTAAGGAGGTATAGACCAAATCTCAAAAAGCTTCCAAGTCATAAAATTTTTTTTTACTAATACAAATTTTTTGTTTACCAAAACATGAATGTATTTGTTTTGAAAATTTTTTCAAAAAATTTTTATTATAATTAATAATATACTTTTTTTTAATAAAATCTCATAATATGTGGTGCTATACACAATTTTAAACTTTGCTAATGTATTTCTTAACAGAAATATTTTTTGTAGTTATGCAACTCATTACTGCATTTTTATTATAGGAATATTGTGTTACACTTACTGGAATAATTTGACCACAAACTCCAATAGGTTCCATTCTTGTAAATGAAAAAACATTTCCATCTAAAGAAATATACAATGAAATTAATTCAGTTTCAGAATATAGAATCATCTTAAATTTTAAGTAATTTTTTAAAAAAAGCAATCATTTAAAATAAATTTAACTACCATAATTTTGTGCAATTTTGAAACTCAGTTTGAAAGCAAGTGCAGGTTATGCAATGATGTAGGCTATCTATGATTTTAACTTACAATTACAAACTTATCTAAGAGATTTTCCTTTCTCTAAAGTCATTGAACATGTTTTCAGAAAATGAAAAATTCTTTTATGACTGTTTGCAGACATCTGCCATTATAATTTTTCAGAAACCACCAAAGATATGTATAAGTATGCTTCATCTTCAGTTCTCTTCCATTTTCTGTACACCAATTCATATTTTAATTGATACTACACATTCCTACTTAAACTTTTATTACAGAAAATGTTTAGTTTCTAATAATTTCCTCCTCTCTATATAATAACTCTCAGTGAATTATTTAGGTTTTATTTAAAGGCTGAGTATGGGCTGACTTTCAAACCCATATCAATGGTTGTCATTCAAATTAAAAGTTTTTACAATTTAATTTTAGCATTTACTGTTATTATCATTATACCTTTTTTGTATATTATTGAATATACTATATTATACTATACTTTAATATATAATATATCATTCAACATATTATAATATAAATATTTTCTGATGAATAATTATGTAAGTTTAAAATGATTTTTATTCACAACAGCATTACTTTCCATCATTTTGTTAACAAAACTAAAGATAATTTCATATTGTTTTGCTTTATCTGCTTTATTTTTTAAACTTTACACAAGTTTATTTCAGCATTTATAATTATTAGTAATAAAATACAAAATAATAATTATAATATTATTTGATAAATAAAATAGAAATGAAGTAGTATTACAAAAAAAAAACCAAAATTGTGGTTTGGCATTTATTTTGTATTTCTGACACAAAGTTTCAGGGTTTCCATCTCAGTATTCTATTTCTTCATTATAAAGAACAGATAATGAAAATAGGATTAAAAAGTAATGTTTTTAATGTCTGAAATGGTAACTTCTAAACTACTTACAAGCAAAAGAAACTGTCATGCTTTCAGTGATATTTATAGAGACAACATTAATTTATAGGCATAGTGACCACTACAATATGCAAGTTTTTTCTAGATCCAGAAAAAATCTCCAGCTTCCCCTCTCAACAGTCTTGTTGTCTCACTATATGTGTAAGAAACACTGAAGTTTAAATCTCAAGTAAATGAACTTAAATACTGTGAACTTGACATTTGAAATTTCAAATAAATAATTAAATCAGTTTATGGACATCCTCAATTTACAAGATCAAAATTTTATTCTTTTCAGGATTATATGAACAAAATTAAGATAATCTTGTCTCTTGAGCTAAATGCCTTAGACTTTGTGGATTTGCTTCTAAGTACACTCAAATGTTTCAAGGTCTTTTCTCAGATAACTTTTTGTTTATAACAACTTTTGTTTGTTACAATTACACTATGGATAGCCAATTATTGAAAAACCTGTAAACATAAATCTTTGAAGGAATAGAGATTCAAGATGTTTTTGCATAAGCTATTGCTTTAATATCCAATAATATTTCTTCTTTATATAATATTTCCAACTATCAAAATTTTCTGTTATGTAGTATATTTCCAGTTATCATAATACATAATTTAACCTATCCAACTAACACTAAACAAAACTTCACTTTACTTCTATTGAGTAAACTTTTCATTTGTTCATCCAGTTTAAGAATGTTAATTATAGTATTTTTGTCATTATGTTATTCAATTTTATATATTGATATAATTTATTATAGTAATAAAACAAATTATATCCTAAATAGATAAAATATTTTAATCTAGTTTTATTGAAAATTATTTTTTAATTAACTAAATTTAAAAATGAATTTATAATTAATAAGCAATAGTTAACAATAACAATTATTATTGTGAAACAAAGAGGTCATTATTTATCTGGAATAAAAGTATTAATGAAATTTTTATTTATTTATTTACCTGCAGGAATTGTTTTTCCATGAATTTTGTCACACCACCCAGCATAATAACGGAATACTGTTATTGATGCTTCTATATCAAATTTTGCTTCATTAATTGGTTTTCCATTATTTAATGTTTCTAAACTCTATACATAAATATTTGAAAAGCATCAATTAAATTTTGATAAACAGATGTAAATCATAATTAAAATAATTCATAACTTACAGATATGTAATCGATATCTCTTTTCAATAAATCTGCAAATTTATTTAAGAGTATAGCTCTTGCAGAAGCATCCATAGTTCGCCAAACTGAACCAAGCTTGAAGGCTTCCCTTGCACTTTTAACAGCTTTATCAACATCTTCCTTTAAAATTAAAACAAATAACAATACTGTATTAGAAATTTCAAGTATTTTAGAATACAGACTTAATCTTAGTGAACTAAAGAAGATATCAGATTATACTACCTGTTTCATATATTTCTAAGCTATGTTCAATAAGCATTTTGGCTGGAGTGCATTTGTATGTCTAAATTTTGTCAATGGGTGTCAATAGTGTTTGGGTGATTTAAGGGCTGTGATACAGTATTACTTCTTGTTTGTTACAGAAGCCATGTAACATGCTGGACTAACTTTATTTTCTCTCGTAAGAGATAAATATATCCAAAGTTGCTTAATTTAATGTGCTGTAATGCAGTTTTTACTTTCTCAGTTGTCATATGTAACAGAACAGAGGGAAAGTATGGTCAATCAGTCAAAAAATGATCTCCCACGATTTTTACATTTTTGGAACTAGGGACCTTGAAATATTGAGAAATGCAAAAAAAAAATTGAGAATTTTGTCTGTATGTATTTTAGTGTGTGGGTGGTATGATTCTGTTCATCCACTTTGAAGTTTAATAACTCCATAGTTTTTATTGAAAATTACTGAAATTTTGCAGGGAGATTTATGTACAGTCGACCCCTTATAAAACAGGTTCATATAATACAGATTCGTATATAATAGTGAAAAAATTGCGATCATATTTGTATAAACATGCTAAAAGAAACTCGTATAAATCAGTAAAATGTCATCGCCAACTCGTGTTGCAACAAGATTGGTCGAATCGAGACCAATAGCTGATATTGCACAAACAGCTGAGTTTAAACGAGCAGTGGACCTACCAAAAACCATTTATTATTTAACGGCCATAAAAATTATATTTATATTAATGATGTTTCCAAAGTTCAGCAAATTTTTTGCAGAAAAATAATTTATCAGGAAACACGCACCCACCATTCGATGCACCACTCCATGACGAAAACAAGCTTAAGTAATGGCGTCATCAAATGGTGCACACTCGGTAAGTAATCCTACAATTTTTTGTTTTTTAGCATAGTTTATATGGATTATTCCCAAAAAATTATACATGTTTTGGAAATATTGAGTCAAATTAGTCTAGAATCGATTAATTTTATGAAAGAAAACCTTTCAAACAGCTGTAGTCCCTAAACTGCATACGTGCTGGGCTTGATTGGCTCATGTATTTAAGTGATCATAAAACGCAAATTCATATAAAACGGAATGTATCTACTGTATTATAGGGGGTCTACTATATTATGGAAATTGATGCTGTTAAATTTTGGTGGTTAAAAGTTGAGAAGGTGGGGAGATAGAGAGAATCATATGTCATATCATGAATGGGGTTGGATTTAATGAACATTTTACTAGTTATTAGGATTTATAACTTTTTATAAAACTCATCTCTACCCTGAAAATTAAGCTTTTTCTGAATCTTCCCAAAGCTAGTTATACACTATTAAATGACACCACCAAAACCTTCAAAATATACCAGCATTCTAATTCTATCAAACACTTTTGACCTGACACAGATCCTATTGAGATTGAATACATTTGTCATAACATATTTATATTAATTTACATTTGTTGGTATATTTTGATGATTTTGGTGGTGTTATTTAATTAAGCTTTTTTGTCATTTTATATATTAATTAATTATATAAAAATTTTTAAAATAAAATATAACATATGGCACCACATGCAATTTTAAATGTTGCTGATGAGAAAGTTATACAACTCATTACTAGATTTTGACTGTGGAGAAAACACCATGAAACAAAATTGATAAGAACACAAATATTGTTTATGAACCTCTTTGTTTTCCATGCATAGTGTTTTTTGATAGTACCAACTCTTTTATGGTAGATGAACAAACACTGCAGACCAGCCAAGATAAGGAACATTGCTATTTCACTGACAATTGCACATGTGAATGTTGCACTTAAGAATCCTGATCAGAGATCTTGTGAACAGTGAAGATATGAACATCAGAACTGTTAACACCATTTATACTTGGGATATTGTAAGGTCTGCCTCACATGGATGCCAAAATATCCAATGAATGGGACTATTGTTACAGTTTCTAGCCCTCTACTATGAATAAGGTGATGATTTCCTGCTAAGCATTATTGCCAGGGATGAAAGCTGGTGTCATCACTTTGATCCATATTCAAAATGGCAGAGCATGCATTGGAAATATCTATCATCTCCATCACTGACAAAAATCACAATCTACCACTTTTACAGGCAAGATGATGTTAACCTTATTTTTTGACCATCCAGGACCATTGTTTCGTGACTGGCTACCAAAGGATCAACCATCAATATTAAATGCGATTGTCAAACTTTATGAAAGCTTCAGATCATCAAAAAAAAGAAACCTGGAAACCTGACTCAGGATATTGTGCTTCTGCACATGGCAGCTACCATGCAAACAAAATTATGCACTTTCACTGGAAAGCAAAGACATTACAATGTTCTTTGTATGGTAGCTGCACATTCACATTAATTCCATATTCAATACCTAGTTGACTTGTCATGCTGTAATTTTCACATCTTTGGATTTATGAAAGAATTCCTAAATATTAAATAGGGTTCTGTTTAGATGACCAAGTGTATGAAGATGTGGAGAACTAGTTGAAACAGCAGTCTTCCTTTTCCTGTGCTACAGGAATACAAGGACTTGTGCAACACAGGGACTACTGTCTAAATGTTGGGGATGTGGCTTGGTTGATCCTTGTTTCTTTTTTTGTTTATTTCTCTTTCTTCCACCATTTTTCTTTCATAAATTTCACTTCCAGCCTTTTTTCTGTTAACCTCACCATAATTGGTTGACCCAATTGTCCAATGGGCCACTAGAGAAGAGGGGTGACATCGGATTGGTCAAAGGGGACTGGCACGAGAGGAAAGGGGAAAAATTGTCATTCTGGGAGAAGAGCTGGGAAGGAGAAGACATAGATATCAGTGAATACGGAAAGAAGACATCTCTGGAACAACGGACTTGAGGTTCAAATTTTTGCCAGTCACCCCCCTTTGACTCTTTTTCTATCAAAATTCTATTCTTGTCAATCCCATGTTGATCGAAGGCCCTTTTTTGTGTTTACTTTGTTAAGTTATAGTTAAGATAGACATAAGTTAGAATAAGTTCTTTGTTTTGTTGGCAAGTGCAAATCAGCTGGTTGTATTGTTATGGTTGGTCATGAGGATCTCTGTAAATTCCTAGTTTATAAGCTTGTATAATTGTTCTTCAGAAAACTTCGGTTTTAATTGTAAATAATAATTTTTTTTTATCAACACTGAGTGATTCTTAGGATTCTGTCATTTGCTCTCGGCTACAATGGCAACTATGTTTAGAAATGTCATGTTTTAACTCTTTCAGGCAGAAAAATTCACTATTTATTGAACAAATCTTATATGTTCTTACACTAAAATGAGAATAAATAAACGAAATAGGAACATCCTTACAGCCACTGCTCGTACAAAAAAAACAGGAAACTTCATGTTTTGTAACAAAAATTAATATACATAATAAGCACTACGATAAATATATGAACACAAAATAACCGTAAATAATTTTGATTAATATATATGTTACAGTTACTAGTGTAAAATATAAAATGACATGAATGTCCATTTATTTACACCAGTGATTGTTAACCGATACTCCACAAACTTGCCTCGCATGTTACATAACAGATTTTAAAGTTTTTATTGTAAATTTATCCCAATGTACTACAATATATTATCATACTCATAGGCAATTTCATGTTTCTGTTTTATTCAATACATTAAAGTTTATTAGTTTATTGCTTCCTGAAAATAGTAGACATGGAATTGCTTACCAATAAAGCTTGAACCTTATGCCAAATATTACATAAAAAAAAAGGAAAAACACACCGAGAGTGGCATTAGCAGTTTTTTATTTTCACTAGTGTTTTCAATGAACTTATATTCATCATCTTCAAGTAAACAAAATTTTAAAATAGAACACAACATTCTAGTGCAGATGGAACAAATATTATGTAACGTTGCCAACAGAGTTGCCGTAGTCAGGACTGATAAGGGGTTGAGAGGGTCATATGTGGGGGGCAATTGGTACCGAGACAGACTCTACAGTTACAAGAAACAGTTTATTTAACACGAAAGGAGCTTACAAGATTTCTGCAATTTTGGAAGTTCTAAGTTGGCAGCGGCTTCTAGGTCTTCCTCTCCTTTCCAAATGAAGGAGCGCCCGAAGTTCGTGGATGACAGTTTCGTCGACAACTCCAGGATGATGCAGTCAACTTCCAGTGATGGGAAAATGTCAATCCAAAGATGGGAGATAGAGACAAAGATACTACACACAGATACAACAATTGGTCTAACACTTGGAACTTTCAGCAGATAAAGCAGTCACATTCCTTGAATTCCCAGATTTTTATTAATTTCTATCCTTAACTGCCCATTCCAATCCTCATTCTCAGTTTATAAGAGGTTGTTACTAAGTGTAATGAGATCTCAACTTAGATCGTGGAGAGGTCAAAATTAAAGTTTAATTCAATCCCAACCAGAGATGGTCAATCTTAAGACTTACATTCTTCTATTGTTTATAAGTTCACATTGTATTTTCATACAAAAAATTATTTATAGCTTGTATTTTTTTTGTTTAAAAAATTATTTTAACATAAATTTCAGTGAGGGTTCAGACCTGTCCAGAGCCTCACAATTATTTAAATTAAAAGTCATTATGAGCATGCTCAAAATTCAATTATGCAAGATATTGAATAACATCATGCAGCACATGCGTGGATATATATACATATGAAAGGTATGATGGCAGTTGTATATAACTGCTTAGCAGTTTATATAGGGCAACTCACAATTTGGGTAGACTGGGCAGGTCAAGTGCGGGTTGCACTCCCACACTTGACTTGCCCAGCATAACAACCTATGCTTGTTTATCTTTTACTTTTCTACACATCCTCTTCTACAACTTAGCAAAAATTGGTTTAGTCTATTGTAACCTTGTTCGCAACTCTCTTTTCCCACTAACTGCTTTGAAATCCAATGACAAAAAGTAGAGTCAGGTGTTTGCTTAACCATCCATTCCATATTTAGGGGCCATTACACATCGTATTGTATGCGCTTTCAGGAGACATGACATACTTCCTATAAAACTGCAAATTTCCCTGTGCAGGTTGTTATGAATGATAGGGGCAGTTTCATCTTTTTTTGGAGAAGTCAGGGGTCTACATGGTCCCTTTACAGCAATGGGTAACGAGTACAAACGGGTGCAAAAATATTTTATATTGGGACCACAACTAGAAAATTGGCTTGCCACTTTGAAGAACATCAAGACAATATCAAAAATTGTAGAACCTCTACCAAACTTACCAGAAATGTTTTAGAAAATTGTTACAATGTATTATGGACCAATGCCCCCCTACTTCAACAATGCTCAGATCACAGAATTCTTTTTTTATAGAGGAGTCACTTTACATAACAATTAATTTATGTAACGAAACTACACTCAATCTTCTAGAAATATGGTGCACTTATACAGGAGGTTAGTGCAATAATTTTCATTTGAATTAATTTTAAATTATACATTATTCATTCTTTTTTTGTTAATATTAATGTTGTTCAGTATTGATGCATCTAATGGAATATGGTTTAAATTTACTGTTTGAAACACATTAACATATTTTTTAAATTGTAAGATTCCAGTATTCTGTACCTGAAGAAGACAATCTGTAATTTGTCAAAAGTACTTGTAATAATGTTTCAAGTAAAACATAATAATATTGATCATATCAGAATAAAAATATATATGCTATCACATACACATACACACACACAGACAGACACACACATATAAAGCAAACAACTTTGAATCATAACACTAGGGATAGACTGCCAAAAGTGATTTTTTTTGGTCAACATTTTTTTGTAATTTAAAACACTATATTGTAAATAATGTTAGCTCTATATATTATTTATAATTTTGATGCCATTTTTTCCTGTAGAGATATAGTATTAAACTTTGATGCCTTGTTGCACATAAACTATATTACTTTTTAAAAATCTTGGATTTTTTGAGTAACATAGAATCAACATCCTTTTTTGCTTATACCATTCCATTTTTCTGCTTCTATTCAAACATGCCATATCAATATGAAAGTCGGCAAGGCCAATGTTTTATTATATTAATACAAGCATCTAGCAATAATGCATAATTTAAACATGGATTTAATATAAATATAAATAAACTAGAATTTTTAATTTTATAATTATTTTACAAACTAATACATTTCTTATTATAGTAATTATACAAATCAAATAATGAAATAAATATCATCAATCAAGAAGTTTATAAATTAATTTATATTTAAAGATTATCTAATAATTAAAGATCTAAAAATGAAAGAATCTGAGGAGAGATAAACTTGTAATTCTCAAATTATAAGTATTATTCCAGTTATGCCATTCTGTTTTTAAACAAACATACATTAAATTTTTTATTATTTTGGAAACTATTTGTTTAAACATTCAGTTTCTAATTGACAAAATCTAATTAGTTTAAGAGAAAGTGCAACATTGAGTAGAAAATTTTATTAAAACAAATTTGTTCTGTTCAATATTCAATCCAGAATAGAATATAAAATAGAAATACTCTTATATACTAAAATTAATATAATAAGCTAGGAGTAAGTATAGTAAGTAGGGAGTCAAAAATGTAGACTGAGTTGATTTGCATCATGTCATTATCTTTACAGCAATTTAAAAAATACTCTGATCTTATAAAGTATTATACTATAATGTATAATAGTCATTGTATCATACAGTGTAATAAAGTATAAATAGATATAAATAAAAGTATAGATAATAAACATTTTACTACTTTTCAGAATTATTACAAATTTAAGAGAAATGAGAATGATTTCATTTGTATATTCGAATTACTTTACACTGATTTTTGATAATTTTAAAATTAAAGATCTTTATATTAATAATTTAACAACAAAAATATATTTTTGGAAAACAATTGTAAAATTTCAAGCATAAGAAACTTACAATTATGAAAATAATAATAAATAATGTCAAGTAACACTTTAACTTTGTTGTCAAGTAATAATTTGAATATTGAATCAACTTTTCAAAGTGCAGCATGAATGAGAATTTAGTATGGAAGAAATTGCAAGAATATAGAAATTAAAAGCAGAAGGCTGTTGCGTCAAGGAAATTGCTGTTTTAATAAATTGCTAGAATTTATAAAGTTTTGGGAAAATCATCACCAATACCTTCTAAACATCAGTCAGGAAGACCCAAAATCACATCTCAAAGAGATGACGATCGAATTGTGCACCCTGCATAACAACAGGATAAATCAGTTTGTCAAATTTTGTTTGAAAGTGAATNAACAATAGTGTGGGGAGTGAGTAATCAAAAGCTGTGTGCCGCTCAAACAAAAGACGAATCGACGAGATTTGAAAATCGCGTAACTCCGGGTTCGCATAAGTCGGGGTATTACTGTATTTTTCATTACATTGTTTTACTATATTCATAATCCCAGAAATATTTTTAAGTATAATTATCAAAACTATCTTAAATGGCCTTTATGTAACATTATGTTGACATACATTATCCAGACAATAAGTTAATAGATTTAATCAATACTATATATCAGATAATTTTAAA
This sequence comes from Centruroides sculpturatus, assembly GCF_000671375.1. Taxonomy (NCBI): domain Eukaryota; kingdom Metazoa; phylum Arthropoda; class Arachnida; order Scorpiones; family Buthidae; genus Centruroides; species Centruroides sculpturatus. The sequence continues at coordinate 241,628 of NW_019384961.1, read as the reverse complement.
ATTGCTACTATTAAAATGTTAAGTTATATGCAATGAGTTCAAAAACTGTAAATCATTGTATCAATTTTCATGGAAAAATGCTACTTTAGGATAAAATTTATATGAAATTAAAATCAAATTATATCGTAATAGATCTATAATATACATTTTTTATTAATTCTGATTAAAAATTTTAACAAGTATAATTAAATATAAAAAATACAAAAATATTGCAAAATCTTATAAAGTTCTACAATATTATATAAGAATTTTATTACAAAATATACTGCAATGAACCTTCTAAACATCAGTCAGGAAGACCCAAAATCACATCTCAAAGAGATGACGATCGAATTGTGCACCCTGCATAACAACAGGATAAATCAGTTTGTCAAATTTTGTTTGAAAGTGAATTAAAAATATCGAAAAACACTGTTCATCGAAGTTCAGCAGTTTCACATATAAAATTTCTGCCATGATGAAAAAACCACCACTAATAAAACACACAAATTGGCAAGAATGCAGTGGGCTGAAGATCACATGCTGTTGAATGACCAATGATTCTTGGTTCATTTCAGTGATGAAAAAAAAATTTAATTTGGATAGCCTAATTACCGACATGAAATTACAAAGAGAGTGCAGTTTTTCAGCAGGCAAAAGGGTGGTAGTTCTTTATGGTGTGGAACTGCTTTGAATTTAATGGTTTATCAAATTTAGTGATTTTAACTGGTAGACAGATATCTAAAAGTTATCAAGAAAACCTAAAAAATAATTTAATACTATTGGAGAAAAAAATTGGAGAACCTGACTGGATTTTCCAACATGACTGTCTCAACAACTAAGTACCCAGAAAGAATCCCGGACATAAATCTGATTGAGAACTTGTCTGTGCATTCTTGCTTAAAAACTTTATGCTAACAACAGGCATTTTACAACAGTTTCAGAGCTTAAACAAGAAATCATTGAGTGCTGGTTTCAAATGGATCCAGAAATCTTACAATTTAATTAAATCAATGTCTAATTGCATTTTTGAAGTCATTAAACATAATGGCAGTTCCATTTCATATTAAAAGAATTTTCATCAAGTTATTTTATGAACTATAGCTCAAAGTTTAAATTTATCTATACTTTTGGGACATCACAAAACAAACATCGCTAAACCTGATACATAATATATCTAAACACCAACCAAATGCCAAAATTCTATCTACGATAGAATTTCGGCATTTGGTTGGTGTTAATCACAAAACAAGTATTTTGTGTTTAACACTTTATGTAACTGTCAAATAATTGTAAAAACAATTATGTAATATTGTATGTATTACACTATAAATAAACATTAATAACCACTCACATTGTTAAGAAATGTTGTTGTTAAGTTCCATCAAGTCGTTGTCGACTCCTGGTGACTGCATGGACAAGTCTTTCCTTGTCCATGTAGTTTTCTTGGCAAGAGTTGAGGAAGTGGTTTGCCATTGCCTTCTTCCTTGAATGATGTGTCACGCGTGCGCGGGGAAAGAATGCCTTCCGGGAGGATTTTTATGGGGAACTGGCCTCCTATTTAGTCGTTATTGGCAAGGAGAAAACCCGGAAAACTCCAAGCAGCCAGCCTGTCCGATCGCGGCACGAACACACAACCGAACTTCCCAGTGTTTAGGGTCCAGTCACCACCGCTATGAGCGGCAAAGGAGACCACTCGGCCACTGGTGGGCTGTTAAGAAATACTTAATATTTAAAAAAAATAAAATCATATATATTATCTATATTTTTGGGACACTGTATAATATATCATACAGTGATACCCCGAACTTACGTGATAGGTGGGACCGAGCGATAACCGCGTAAGTCGAATTTGTATAAGTCGGGGTATAATTTCGCAATTTGTTTAAAATCCAAGTCGGATGTATGTAAGCTAATAAATGTTCTCGTTAATCTTATCTCGTCTTTTGATTCATTCACGGTTACAAGAAATCACCATATAGAGTCTCTCGAGTCTCCCTAGATATAACAAACACAGAAATAAATAACACAAAATAAATTGTAACTGTGCATCGATTCCGTGTGACACATCCGAACATGTTAACTGAACAATAGTGTGGGGGAGTGAGTAATCAAAAGCTGTGTGCCGCTCAAACAAAAGACGAATCGACGAGATTTGAAAATCGCGTAACTCCGGGTTCGCATAAGTCGGGGTATTACTGTATTTTTCATTACATTGTTTTACTATATTCATAATCCCAGAAATATTTTTAAGTATAATTATCAAAACTATCTTAAATGGCCTTTATGTAACATTATGTTGACATACATTATCCAGACAATAAGTTAATAGATTTAATCAATACTATATATCAGATAATTTTAAAATTGCTACTATTAAAATGTTAAGTTATATGCAATGAGTTCAAAAACTGTAAATCATTGTATCAATTTTCATGGAAAAATGCTACTTTAGGATAAAATTTATATGAAATTAAAATCAAATTATATCGTAATAGATCTATAATATACATTTTTTATTAATTCTGATTAAAAATTTTAACAAGTATAATTAAATATAAAAAATACAAAAATATTGCAAAATCTTATAAAGTTCTACAATATTATATAAGAATTTTATTACAAAATATACTGCAATGAATGATACATCAAAATAATGTTTTTCAAGATCTTAGGATTTTTTGGTAAACTCATTACTGTTAATTAAGTTAAAATATTACAAGAACGTAATTCAAAAATTACTGTATTTATCTCCTTGTTTTATTTCTTAGTTTAATTCAACTAAAAACAAAAACTAAATAAGAGATAATATTTTAAGTGTTTATTTTTACTAAAGATTGTTTAAAGTATAATAATGATATATCAAAAATATTGTTATTTTTAATATCTGGATATTTTTGTTAACTCATGTAGTTTAAACTACAAGAATGTATTCTAATAATTTTTGTATTTAGCATCTTGTAAAACAGCTGAAGCTACGTATCAATAAAAAGTGAAATAAAAAATAATTATACTGCAATGAATATTTTATTAATAATTTTTAACTTAATAACTAAGTCTTAGCATGAAATTTGATTTAATGCATATTATATTATTACTATATATTATATATAATACAAAAATATTTTTGGAATTAATATCTAGAGACTGAGGAGATATATGAGATATATATATCATTATCAATACATTTTTTTTCATATAAGCAGCCACATTTTAATATCAAAATTGATATTAAAATGTGTATGATGTCTACTGTAAATTATCTCTTGAGAACATTATAAAGTCTACACTATTTTTAGATAGTGACTAATAACAGAACTTTGAATCTTATCTTTAAATGAGCATTATTACTTCCGATAAAATATTAAAATTTCAGTAAACTAACTTCAAAGTCAAGAATAATTTTAAAAAAAATTGTACTAGTAGTAAAGTCCAAGGCTAATTCATATAACAGATTATGAAAAATTGGTGTCGATACATGTTTTGGGCACCTAAACAGCAGAATAAAGACAAATGTAAAGCCTGGTGTGTATTGAGTATGCTTCATTGTGTAATAAGTATAAACTTAAAAAATATAAATATGCTGCTAATGATTTAGATTCAGAGTACCAAAAACCCACAAATACAACACTTTAAAAACATAAAATTTAATGTCAAAACAAAAACAAACTTTTTGATTATCTTAAACAGCCATTTTCAGGTTTACAAATACTGTATATTCAAACACAATATGTGCTATCAAATGTACTGTTTTAAATTCTAAAAATTTTAAAAAATGCCATTTGATTGGGTGTTATAAAAATGGTGTAACAAAAGTCACTATTATTCATGCTGTTGACAGGGTAATGTTGTTCCTATAATTGATGGCTGTTAGTTCTGTTGGCCTTGAATATTTCCAACTTTTCAAATGTCTAAGATTAGAAAGTTGTCTTGAATAATGTATTAGTTTGTCTGGTCAATGTGGGCCTGCACCTCCACGCAGGAAGCATAGAAGGCCAATGCTGTTGAAGGTTACTTTTGTGATGTTCCTATAGACAGTACTATAGTGCTATACAGTACTATAGTACTATATGCTGTCACCCTGATGTACTTTAGTTGTTTCCCTATTCTGTAGTCCAAAATTTGTATAGAATAGACTCCTGAAAGTTCATAACTATTGTAAAAGTTTTTGTTGTTTCTAAATAGTGAATACATTATAAGATTTCATTTATATGCTTTTGTCAATTTGTTGGCTCATGCAATTTCCTGGTACATGGATTTCAGGATTTTGTTGTATCTCACTACCTTAAATTTGGTGTCTTCCCATATATCTTTTTCTTTTTGTTAAAATATTAGAAAAGCAATTATATAGGCCTAACTTTTTTTTAATATATAGTATATTTATTAATTGTTTTCATTTTTAATTTTTTAATGTTTTATAAGTTTAATAATAATTTATAATTTTTATTTTTTAAAATTAAAAAGATTTTATAAATTTTATACATTCATGGATAACTAAAGAAAAAAATTATCTGTCAATGTTTTAATATCATCACACCTAACAATAGATACTGCTGCAAAATTAATCAATGCACCTTTAACTGTGTAAAAAGTTTACCAGTAAGGGTGCATTTATTAATTCAGCAGAATAACTAGCCTAGAACAATTAGTCTAGTTCATTTCTATTGATAACCCTGTTATATAAATAAAAATTTTGTAGGCAATAAAAACAGAATATAACATTTGAAATTCTATGGAAAACATTTTGTTTCTTTTCAATCCAAATTTTTATAACTATATTTTATAAAATATCAAACAATTATTTAGGTAACAAACATCACTTAGCTAAAAAATTTTAATTTTTAAAAACTAAATACCTTATCACTTTCTTGTACTAAGCAAAGTTTTTCTCCAGTACAAGGATTATAAACAGGAAATGTTTTTCCTCTTACAGAATCATGCCATTCATTGTTAATGAATATCTAGAAATTATAATAAATTAATTTTTATTCACATTTAAGTAATGTATATCAAATAGCTTTTAATACCTATTGTTATAATAAAATATTTTAGAATTTTAAAAAAATTACCTTAGTATACTTGATTTCTGGATTCCTCATGATTTACAATCTCAAGAGATAAACTTGTAAGGTATTTGTAATTATGTAAGAAGTTTCAAAGAATTACACCTTATATATTGATCCAACCTCTGTAATAATAGATGACAAGCAATTATTGCAGTTATTCAGCTTTTTATCAATCAGCAATATCAGTTTTTACATTAGATATACAGAATGCTTTTTGATATACTGTATTATTTATAGCAAGCTTACAGTACAATCTAGTCAGGCAACTGCAAAGCTGTAAAGTATTATTGCTCAATTTCTCTTTGAAATTTTAATTTATTCCTGTATGCAGTTTCATGCAAAAGATAAAAAGTAATAAGTACCACCCACTTCCTATAGATAGAGCAAAATTTCTAACGACACGATTGAATTTTATTCTATTAAAATTAAATTTTATCTCACTCTACACATCTAATTTAATTAAATTTCGCAATATCATCTCTCATTACAAAAACACCTTATAAAAAAACATGTGGTAACTGAAACTAGAATAAACATGATAGGTTCATCGATCTGTTTCTGAAAGAACTTTTGTTTTTGTTAATCAAACGTTACATGGAAAATTACATTTAATAATGTTTATGCATATAAAAATATGTAAAATACATCTTATAATAAGTTATCACGTTATTAATTATGTATGTTACGTAGCTGCATAATGTATGAAATAAATACAGCGTAATTTACACAAGACAGATCATGTATTATAGACAGCGTACGTTAGACTGCCGGACAGACATAAAAAAAAGCACTATCAGCAACCGACGCGCGCGCATTCAGTTTGGATTTCATAGACGAATATTGTCTTTACAAATATATGATTATTATTTTTGTTTAGTAATATAAAGTATTATTACACATAAAAGCCGCGGTTATATATAATATCCTAACTACAGGCTTTCCAATGTAAGTCAGAGTTATCGAATGGACTAAACCACGTTTCAAACAGTTGTAGGCAGATTGTTTTTTTTTTTTTTTTTTTGTGTAAATACAGTAATTAATTGTTTATTGCAGCCCTGGGTGACCCTTCTCTCTGATGAATAATTTAAAAGTGATTTAGTCTGATTTGACAACTGCCAACTTGCACTGGAAAGACTATATACAGTATAATTAGAGTATAATATTTAATTAAGTTACTGTAATTTACATATAGATAAGTAAATAAATTCTTAGTTATATACTGTATATTTATACAGTATATAACTAAGTATATATACAGTAGAGCAGCGGCGGTCTTATCCATTGCGAGGCTCTGGGCGGCAGATCTTTGCGAGGCCCTTGTTTTTTGTGCAAAGAATGTGAATTGAAATAGTAAACACTTATTAATATTAATATATACTGTACTATAAATTAAATTTATTTTATTGTTATAACTAATAGCCAAGGATAAAATAAAAAGTTTTAACTTGGTTGTTGCGCGAGGCCCCGGACGATTGCCCTGCTCGCCACCCCCTAAGGCCGCCACTGCAGTAGAGCGTCGTTTATCCGAATCAATTGGGGACTCGGGTTGTTCGGATAACTTATTTTCGGATAACCGATTACGTACGAAAAAATATATTAATTAAGAAAATTAAAACTTTCAAACAGATGGCTGAATGGCCAAGTGATTAAGGTGTCATTCTACTGCTCTGTGGCCACTAACAACGAATCCGGACCGGTCGAAAAACTTCAAGAATTTCTCTGGGTGGTTCGTCTTGAATATATCAAATCCCTCCCTCATCACCCAGGTGCCCCATTGCAGACCTGGCCAAACCCAAGAAATCAGTGAATAGTGAACTAATGATTACTGTCTGTTAGAACTTTGTTTTTTGCTTTTCTGACTATTATATTATCAGAGGTAATTCAATACTTTATTATCTTACAGTATCGAATTTATGTAATTTCCGGTTTTGGTATAATTTTGAAATAATAGTCCAATTGAAAAAAAGCCGAGAAATTATTTATTATAACTTACTAATATATTATGATTACGTAATATAACTTCAAATTCCAATTTTCATTATATTGCAGACAATTATAAAAATTCAAATCATTATAGTTGTGTAATTACAAAAATGTAGAAATGTTATTCTTAAAAATTTACAAAATTATAAGTTTGTAGACAAAAATTTCTACAGATTCACTATTTGGTGTTAGTGTACCTACATATTTACTTTTGTAAATTTCAATGAGTCAAAATAAAATTCTATTGTAATGATATTTCTATATAGAGGCAACGGGAAAAAACTAAAGACCAGGAAGTAAATGACAGAACATTTATTTTTATCTGACTTAACGAATAGAAAAATTATCCATTGCAATTTGACCAAAACAAATGAAAGGCAAGGAAAGGAGTATGAAAGAATTTCCACTTTTAATGTCTATACATAAAATGTATGACAGGGATGGCGAATACTTTTGAGTCCATGTGGCATATAGTGAACATAATTTACTTTTAAAATAATTATGCCTGCCGAAATTTTACACTTTGAAAAATAATATTTAATGAAATAAAATGAAAATACTTTAATTAGAATAATTGTAAAGAAGCTGATTGAAAAAAGGATGATCAGATGATAAACCGGAAGGATGATTGAAAAAGATGGTTGATAAACCGAAATCGTGTGATACATTAAATGCCAGATGATTATCCAGATGACCGGATGACCGAACGGTCAAGTGGTAGCCTACCACTCTGAGAAACCCGGCATCGAATCTGGACGGGTCGAAAAAGCTTCATGAATTTTTCTAGATGGGGATCCGTCCGGATATGTCGGGCCCGGCCCCTCACCAGCCGGCCGCCCCATTAGAGCCTGGCTGAACCCATAATGGGATTGCTAAAAGAAGCCTCCTGAGTGACCACAGGGTGGAAAGAGTTTTTAAAAAGTGATTATCCCAACGTGCCACTTAAGCACGTGTACCATAGATTTGCCACCGCTGGTATATGAGAACAAGTGAAGATAGCCAGATCAAGCTGTAATTGCATTGAGTAACGGCATTTTCCAGTTTGAAACAGTTACTTCATTTATTACTGTTTCAACAGTTATTCAAATCTCTAGTATTTAGTTTATTTTATCATCTGTTCTCCTAAATTTAATTAAGCAGAACTCTTCATAATTCGGAAAATGTTTGTCTGTAATCGAAGTTCAAAACAACCGCACGACTTTTTGAAAATATGTGCAGTACAATCTCTCAAAGTCGATGTCATGACGAAGCTAGAATTTTGAAATTTTATCCTAAGCTGAGATATTTGGAGTGAAATTTCTCCATGTAAAGTCTAAGGGTGGATTACCAGTGGTATGCTCGTCGGGCGCCATGTATTCAATATAATCGAGTTTATGGTTGCTGTCCATTTACATTGATCTGTACGACAACCTTTTACAGTCGACCCCCTATAACACGGGTTCCTATAGTTCGGATTCCTATATGACGGCGAAAAAATTGCGACGGTATCCGTACAAACATGGTAAAAACTCCTATAATTCGGTAAAACGTCATCGGGCAGCCGAACTACTTTCTGCCGTCCAGCGCCACGCTACGGAAAGTTTAGGCGGGTAAATTGAGTTCACTATTGTCTGTATAGTATTATATATAAATTAGGTACTGTATGTATAATTATATATTAACTTAATTTATTGTAACTTTATTATAATTATATATGTACTTTCCGCCGTCCAGCGCCACGCTATGGAGAGTTTAGGCGAGTAAGTTGAGTTTACTATCGTCTGTACAGTATGTAAATTAGGTACCGTAAGGCTAATACAGCACTAATTTTATACATTTCTTGTGAAAGAAACATTTCTTATTTAACGGCCATAAAAATTATTTATATTAACGACGTCTCCAAAGTTCAACGAAGTTTTCGCAGAAAAATAATTTATCAAAAATCGCGGCCGCCGTTTGGTGCGCTGATCCGCGACGAAAACAAGCTTAAATAATGGCGACGTCGAACGTGCACACTCGGTAAGTAATCCTACAATTTTTTGTTTATAACATAGTTTATACGGATTATTCCCCCCAAAAATATACGTATTTTGGAAATGTTGAGTGGAATTAGTCTAGGAATCGTTTAATTTTATGGAAGAAAACCTTTCAAACAGCCATAGTCCGTAAACTTCACACGTGTCGGGCTGTGATTGGCAAGGTCTCCTAAAACATCAATTTCATAAAAAACGGAACGTATCTACCGTCTTATAGGGGGGTCGACTGTATTTTGATCTTTATGACAGGCATTTAAAATGCACGATGTCTTGACGAAATTAATTTTTCAAGTCTCATATATGTGTCCTGCGGCTGCACGTATGCGTCTTTTAACCGGTCACTGTAGTCGATAGGTTGGCTGCACTTATGGGTGTTTCAAGTGTTTCTTGTTACGTTTTTGTCGGCTATGACGAAGGACAATGACAATCCGTGTCTTCAAGTTTTAAACTGCTGCAGACAACATTAGAAGCGTATCACCACAATTGTGTTTTTGTGTCAAGCCCAAACAGAAAAATCTACGCCATAAACTCAAGTTTCCTTTTTTTAAAAATAACCTAAATTTTGTCTTATTGCCCTAAGGCGAAATCTATTTTAACTTTATTAAGCTAGATGTAAGTTCAAAATGAAGCAAAATGACGTTAATTTGATGTTATATGAAATAGCCAAAAGGACATTTCATCCGCTACCCAAAACATTCTTCTAGAAACTGCGAGAAACATTTTGGGTTCGCGTGGAGTGCTACTGTCACAGATTAACATGTGACTTTCCACAAGCGCGCATTAGTTCGAAGTTATGCCGCTAAGGCGAACAATGCCAATGGCGAGATTCGATTTATGGTATTTTCTGGTCATAGTTACAAATTACGAATGCTTTATTTCTTAATTTGTGTTTGTTTAAAATGAAAATAAGTTAAAATTTTTAAGTTACTTATAAATGAATGATTTTTTTTCATACGCAACGTCAACCTTTTCGCCCGATCCGAAGAGTAAAATAGCACGTTTGTCATTTGTTTATTGTACTGTCAACGTTGTTAAAGACGTTATACGTTAAATAAAATGGAATGTAGTGAGTGAGGTTTAAAATATAGTCATAGACAAAGTTTAATTAAACAGTACTATTTGTGATATACCGGTACAAGTAATAAGTATTCGTAAATTATAACTATGACCAGAAAATACCATAAATTGAGTCCCGCTATTAGCGCTGTTCGTCGTAGCGGCATAATTTCGAACTAATACTCGCTCAAGGGGCTAGACGTAGGATCTCTCTAACGTCTCTTCGCGTTTCCGTCGAAAGGCGGACAATTACCTATAAGAAACAAATATTTAGCAAAGAGTTCTTTACTAACAAATATATAAGGAACTTAATCTAAGACTCAGTTATTAGTATAATTATCGAAAATTACAAAATTTCTAGAATCAAGTGCAGTTAAGTAACACTTAAAAGGCCCATGACATAATGAGGCCCTGAGTCTGTTTTTACGGAACGTTATAAATGTGAGAATAATTTTTAATTATATAAGAAAAATATTTATTAATTTTTGTGTGTGTTCGTTCTGGTTAGAAGCGATTATTTTTAAATAACCGTATAAACTTGTTTATTTTAGACAGCTTCTACAATTTCTTTCTTCCGTTTACTCTTATCGTTACAAAATGGCATCATTTTGCACTATATTATTACAGTACATTTTACAAATAATAATACAGTAACAGTAGCGTAGCGCAGTGGGGGCGGCCCGCCCCTGCCGTCCCCATTTTAGGGGGCGGCAAAATTACGTTTTAGGGAGCGACAAAATTTCATAATAAATAATAATATCTTGTAAGAATTTGAACCATTTTATTTCATATCTTCGTTTACCTACGATTCGGACCGATTGAAATGAGCACGGAATAGTGTTACCATCCGGACAGTCCGGGTATCGACTCGCCGTCCGGGGATATCGTGCGCGACCTATCGACCTTTTTTTTGCTTGTACGATTTATTGGTATATATACACATCCAATATCCAATAGAGCTAAGTCACTTGCGTTACTCCTATCCAAGTCTCCCTAGTCACTAATTGTAACTGATTTAGAACCAGCATGCACTGCACATTATTCTTTGCATTGTAAAAATGACATTCCGTCAGGAACTTCTGTTCGAACAAACCTTACCTGCCTTCCGGGTCAGCGATTTTAAAAAGGTGGCAATACTAGCACGGAATTTTTCATTACTTATTCTGTGACGAAACTGAATTTTAGTCTTTTAAATTGAGATACCTAAATAAGGGGGGGCGAAATTTTCCTCTGCCCCGGGCGGCTGACACCCACTCTATGCCACTGTACAGTAATAATAAAAACAAAACATTTATGAATAACTGTTTCTTTTGTGGAATTATTTTATTATTTTTTTTTTCGTAAATGTCGTTCTCTGCAGTTTTGAAGGGGGAAACATTGTATGATTATAGTTAAAAATTAATATGACGAGAAAGAATATATTCAAAAATGGCATAACTTTTACGAGATATATTAAACAAAAATTATCAAGCTCCCACAACCGTAGAAAAAATGAAGACTGTGTGAAAAAATAAAGAAAAGTCTGAAAAATAATGTGATGTATTTGTTTTTCCAAAAATAAATTAATCTGATTTATAAAAAATTATGCCTCATGACTTTCAGTATGACCCTCATATTTATCTATTAATGTAATTACTTAATCAGAATACTGCTTGTAAACCTTACATGTGATTGTTGTGATTATTTTTGTAAGTTAATTCCTTTGTGATTTTTTAATTTTTTTTTATCTCTTACTTTTTTGTTACAAATAATAATTTTTATTTTATTTATAAATCGTTCTGGAAAGTGTTTTTTTCCAGTTTTGTTCGATATTAAATTTACTTGCAACAAAACAATTTTTAATATACTTACCTATAATATTTTTTAACAATTTAAAATTTCGTTTAATTTCCTATGCCATCATGAATATGGAGGACTGGGCCTTAAATATTGGAGGTCTCTTTAAGCCATTCATTAATTACGTGTAGTACAGTTTAAGAGAGTTTGCTAAAAGTATATCATTGTACAGTACAGATAGTCCTCGGTTTACGCCGATTCACAATAACGCCGCTGCGCAATTCGCCGTTTTTCCCTATGCCAGACTGATTTTCATTTCAGTGTTGACGTATTTACCGAGCCGCGACATTTGTACATTCGTTAAAACAAAGATTTTTATTGAATATATTTATTTTTTCTGTTTAATATTATTGGGTATGTATACATTTGCATTAAATTAATATTAAAATACTAAACGTTTAGGTACCCACGAGTCAAGATATTAAACTTAATAGTCCAATAAATGGCGTCCGAATCCATAGCGCCAATGAATGTATCCCGTATCAGTTCATTCAGGAAAACACCTTACGACGCAATAGCACTTCCGGCGATCACAAATTATCGTTAGTGAGACAAATCTACTTCTCGTTGGCCAGACGATATTTATCTCTCCTTAGCCACCTTGAATTTTCCCGCTCAAACTGACCTTATATATGCGCTACGGCGACCGGTGGTCGACCAATCAGTGTCTTCGCTCGTCTGTAGCTCTACGTCGGGTTAACGTATCCTTTCAACTAAGGAAAGTTTGACGGATGAAGTTTGTGAGTTAGACAATGTTGGGAGCGAAGTGCAAATGTAAAAAGGAGCATCATATTCGACCATATTTCGAAATTCTTAATGAAAGAAATCAAAAATATAAACAAAGATGGATACTTTTTCCGAAAAATGTAAGAAATTCGAAACTAAAATTTTTAAATAAAAGCATTTTACTTTATTTTATGATAAAATATATTTTAAAAATTAAAAATTTATATGCATTTTGTATTATATTGTATTAATAAACAAAATTATTAGCTTATTTTTCACTTATGTAGAACTTAACCCTATACCTCACTGTAAATATGGGTTCGTTTTACGCCGATTCGATTTGCGCCGGCTTTCGTAGGAACGGAACTGCGGCGTAAACCGAGGGCTACCTGTATTACTTCAAAACTACGTATTTAAATCATATCTGAAATTATTTCTTAATTAATAAGTGAGCAATTAATTTTTTATTTAAAATTACTAATATTTACAATTAAAATTTACTGTTCTCGTAAGTTTGTTCCTTCAACGAAGAAGTTGGCATTTCTGTGTGTAAATAAACAACTCGCCCGGTTATACATTAATATAATGAGTTTTGCTAATTTTCTGATTAACGTAGTTCATTACGAAAGAAAAAAACGAACTATTAAATTCTATTTAATATTACTTTTATTTGAAAATTATGAGTGTGAATAAGTTACATTAGATAAGTGCTTATGTTTGAGAATCACTGTAAATAAGTTAGCTAATGATTTTTTTTGTAATGCAAATCCATATATAAACACCTGTCACTTTGATGAGCTGTTTAGCTTGAAACAGAGATGTAAAGTTCACTGATTTTAACAAAAATTAGGACTCTTCGATTGCAGAAATGATTCTCGGCACCGCAGAAAAATTGATTGAAACATTTTTACCGTTATCAAACAGCCCATTGGAAACTACTAAGACTTTCAGTGTAGTTATTATGCAGATAGGATTGAAATCTCTGATTTAGAACAATACTATAAACCAAAGACAATTAAATGCCAAATTCTAACAAAGCCAGCTTAATATAATAAATTTATTCCCACCACACGAAAACCATTATTGTAGTGCAGAGAATCAAATAGTTGTGCTCTACACTAAAATACTCTGTTACGCTTGGGATGAACGTATTTCGCTAAAGGAAACACTTTTCTAAATGCTCGAGTTGCTGAATCCATGCAATGTGTACACGCGTCACGAAAAATACACGCGAAACATCTCTTCTGTACCATTTTCAGTTGAGAATATTTCAGCTTTTCCAATCTCTTTGATAGTCGTATAACCAGTTTCACGGTGTGCATAAATATGAATATAAACAGGAAAAGCTTTCACTTTCTCACCATGAAATAATGTGAGCCTGTATACATCACGGTGGTCTGAGCAATCTAGGAAATGTTCAGTTTCTTCTTCGAACGAATATACTGCAATATCTTTGTAAAACATGACGCATTTTGTTTGTTCGTCCGATAAATTCATTTTTTGGCATACATTCTCTATTTCCTTTATCAAATCTGACTTGTCACGAAGTATAGATGCGGTTCCAAAGAGCGTGAACGGATAATTAAAAATATTGAAACCTGGAATGTTTGGAAACAATGACATTTGTATTTCGGTTCTTTCGATTGATGAGCACTTATAATGTGCAGGAAAAGGGTTTGTAAAATAGTTTCCTGGAATTAAAAAAAGGTAATTGTTATTAACAATTAATAAATAATTTTAATCTTATATAGTACAACTACTTACGATACAATAAATGCATAAAGTAAATATGACTTGGAATAGGAGCAAGTGTGATTTCTCCGAATCCATTAAGACCATATGTAGACAGAACAATAAGTTTAGGTACTGTCGAGTGCAAAATGGTTTTCCTCATCGTGACGTGACGTCACGTCACGTAAGTGACGTCATTTCACCTGTCAATCNATCATCCCTATCACCCCCCAATAAATCATACAACGGCGCAGTCCATTTTAAACCAATGGGAGCACAGGTAGAAATGATTGACAGGTCAAATGACGTCACTTACGTGACGTGATTCACGTCACGATGAGGAAAACCATTTTGCACTGGACAGTACATCTCCTAAAACGAACCAATTTTATTGAAAATTATTGTCGAACCCAACGTAGGAACGTAGACTTTCCGATTCATAGATTGCGGTGATTATTACATTAAGAGGAATTTTCTGTTTAAATAAATGAAAATATCTAAAGCAAATGTAAATTTACTTACATAATGTGATTAATGAAAACTTATTTTACTGCAATTCAATTATTCTAAAAGTATTGTATAAATGTATTGACGTTAATGTCTATAAAAACTCTTCAGTTCCTTTTAAATTATGAACTTTTCTACAAATAAATACACAATACATCTGTTTAATAATGCAGAAAGCAC